>NC_058414.1:105222748-105238659 GCF_002201575.2 Neomonachus schauinslandi | reverse complement strand
ACAGCCTGAGGCCCCTCTGGCCCCTGTGGGGTCTGGACAGCCTGAGGTCCCTCTGGCTCCTGTGGGGTCTGGACAGCCTGAGGCCCCTGGCCAAGGAGGTTTTCTGGCTGAGGAGACCTGACTGCACTTGGCTCTGTGGGGAGGGCTCTGCTTCACCAGGAAGCCAAGCTTGGTGGTCAGGACCCACCAACTAAGGCTCATTTTAGGGAGCTTAGCAGTGGGTTTCCATAGAATGAATTTTAAAAGTCAGCTTTATGGTAACCATTTTCACTTCTTGTTTGGAAGGTGATGCTCCTGGTTTGACTCTGCTGTTTGGGTAATAAAGCGGCACTGTGGAATTATTGAAGTTCTGGTTCTGTACTTGTCCTGATTGGGCTTCTAGATGCCAGGGAGGTAGAGTTGATAATAGTTTTGTCTGGATAAATCACAAGTTCATGTTGTTATAAATTCTGGATAAAGATGTTGAGGAACATGGCAACATCTTCAAAGATCATTTTATCAGCAAGATGTAGAGGCCAAATCTGTGGGTTTTGATCTTCACCAATGACATCATTCACTTGGGCAATTCCTGAAGCATGCTTTTGGGAGTCAACATGTGAGATTTGCATGCCAGCCCTTGTGTTCAAGGCTACGGGTGACATCTCTCGTGAAGACTCTCGGCCTTGTGGAGATGATAACTGGTGGCCATTCATTTTTCTTTTATCTGGTCACTCAACAAGTACTTTTCCACTGAAGGCCTGCACTGAGCACACTTTGGTAGGGGAATGCAAATGAGACTAATCTTGAGACGTAAGAAACTAGGAAGAAATTTAAGATTTGAATATTCTAAAGTCCTTCACTTTGGGGGCAACCCTAGTGCCTTGAGTGATCCATGTTGCACTGGACCCCCTGGGAGGGAGTTGTTTCCTTGACCAATTCCTGGATCTTGGGAGGGAAGTTGTATTAATTTATTGTGTGCCCAAATGGCAGGGCATTTGTAACCTGTGTTGGTTTTTTTAAGTGTCCTGGGGTCAGAGAAGTAATTTCGTTAAGGAAGCATGGTTCTCCTGCCGTGTCCTCAGTTCTGAGTGATAATCTGCCCCTTCCATGGAGAAGAGACCTGGGGAAGGTGGCGTGTCCTCGCCACGGGGGAGGAGCATCACGCCGTGGCCACCTCTCGGAAGTGACCTGTTGTGTGGCCACTTCCCAGACGGCCACTGCTTTTGCCACAAGCTGTGCTGCCCCAGGAGCTTCCTCTCACCAAGTCCCACAGGGAAGGTTCCGTCCCTGGTGGTGACCGGCAGCCCTGCTGAGAAATCCCATGTTGGCCCGGGTCCCTGAGCTGTCCTCACAGTGTGACAGCCTTCAGCCAGCTGACCAGAGAGCAGACAGGCAGAGCGTCTTTGCTGCCGTTTCACTGCCTCTTGGTGTTCGCGTCGCTTCTCCAAGCAGAGGACGTGAACGTGCACTTCTCAGCCCCCACGTGCTCACGCTGGCTGGTGGGCTCCATTCTGACAGGCACAGCTTCCGATGTCGCTGCTGAGGCTCAGCCCACACTTCTGTGCCTCTCCTGGACGTGGGTCCTCCTCCTCCTTTCTGGCTTCTCATCCTTTAACAGAGATGTGCTCACAGTAGAGGCTTTGAAAAACGGAAAACAGCAGGAAAATCGAAGGCGCTACCCTCAATAGTCCCTGTTTATGGTTTAGCAGCATTGTCTTTGGCCTTTATCCTCCCCCTATTTTGTGCACATGTCTTCATATTACACCTGCAGTTACATGTCCTGAGTTTTCAGTTAGCATTCTACCACTCGCATTTTCTGATGCTGTTAACAACCGTTTGCAAACTTCTTTTTAATCTCTGCCTGATACTTGAAGCGCTGGAGTATAACATAACCTTAAAAACCATTTCCATCTTTTTTTTTTAATATTTAAGATATGTTCACTACTGTTTAAATTAATATAAATATCATAGCAGAAAAGAGCTTTGTGCTTGAAGTTTTCTTTAGTATTTTGGTCGTTTTCCTATAAGATATTCTTACACATCAGGTTAGTGGATCATGGGCTGTGGGGCTCTTGAGGCACGTGACATGCTGGCAAACCAATTTCTACAAAGGGGTCTTAAGTTTTGCCCCCATGGCATGCATGAAAGTGAACATTTCACTTCCCAGTGTAAGCATGATCTTTAAAAAATCTTTGCAATTTTGCTTTCCTTTTTAATTTACGTATGGAGTAGTTGATTATTATACCTTCGGGATCTATTTTTAGGGCATAGCATCTGTTTTTGGTTGTTTCTCACTTAGGGTTATTGCCCATAGACTCAAATCCACTGAAAAAGGAATTTAGAAACCTGCTCTCCTAGTAGTTAGGTTACTTATATGACTGCATGGAAACGCTTTTCTATAACCTGTTCTAGATTGATGTAATCATCTCTTTTTCTTACGATGGTACTGGAGCACTTAAGAGTTTTTTCTCTAATGGTCAGAATTATTTGAGTTTGCTTTTGTAAGTTGTCCTTCTTGTTTGTTTCCTCCCCAGTCTTGGGGCCCCTCGTGCATAGTAACCCCGGTTCCTACCTGCTCTTCTCTGCAGGGTCTTCCATTTCTCTGGTTTCCATTCACTTGCTGTGTTCCCCTCCAAGTGGTCTGCCTGCCTTGCTCTCCTCTCTGTCCCTCTTGCCCTGCAACTCTGTCACCTCCTGGCCTCAGACCTTCAACTGCCCCTCTTCCTACAGAATGAGCTTAGACTCCTGAGGCCAGCATAAGCATTTGAGGTCATTTACCTGGTGGCTCCAACCACAGGGGTACTTTAAAGTGACCTCTCTTTGTCTGGTTCATTTCTCCGTTGTCTCCATACTGTTCCATTCCCATACCCTCCTCACCCTCCCCCAGTTCTGTCCACCTCCCATTCATTCGTGCTCTGGTCTTGCCTGCCTTCCACTGCTCACCAAAAACACTGAACGGTTTGTCCTACTCACGACATTCAATGAGTATTTTTCAAAGTTTGTGTTTTAACTTCCCTTCTGGATTGAAGATTTTTGAGAAATCTTGAAGTACTACCTTTCTTCTGCTAGTTGGAATGTGCATGTGGGGAATATTTACTGATTTCCTGACAGTCTGCATCCTGACGTGGAGATGAGTGGTAACAGTTGAATGAGCGATCCTTTCCTGCTGTTCCCTGAGCCTTTCACTATGTCAGCCTAATTCATTCTCTTCAGGAAAGTGCCCTGAACTTGTGAAAGCATTGCTGGTGGAAGGGGGACCATTTATGGAGTCAATGCACAGACTACTCTTTGCCCATGCCCCCTCCTCCTCGCCTCTGCTGTTAGGTTCCCGCCCTTGCACGTCTCCTGCACACTCACCTGCCCTGTCCCGTCGGCCTGGCCTCACTGTCTTTGGCCAAGGATTGGCACACAGCTAAGTTATGAACCCTCACTTGCACTCCCTGCTTGTTGGGGTAGCTGATGGTGGTCAGGGCTAGGGGTGACCTGGCAGGACTTGGAATTGACTGCTGTAACCTACTTGGAGACCCTGCCTACATGTTGTGACCGACTGTAAGACTGGTGTGAGCATGGATTCTGATAGTTGTAGTTTGGGGAGTCATGGGAGGGAGAATGCCAGAGGAGTGTTGTTAACATGAGTGTGCACAGGAACAGCGTGTAAAGAGATAGAAATGACTCTCCTCAACCATTGCAGGGTCAGCCTGGGGCTCCTGGCATCCTTCCCATATCCTGCTCCCAAGCTGGAGTCTTTTTTACGTGTCTGTTGAGTTCTAAGGAGTGGAAGTAGGAGGAGAGAGAGTAGGGCTCCCCTTGCAAGCTCATGTTTTTTTTTTTTTTCCTGGAGGGTTTTTATTTGATGTGTGACCCAAAGGCGAGCCTTTGTCCAAAACAGTTTCTGTGTAGCAGCTGTGGTCATATCGCTCCCTGTTTTCTGTGGGTCGAGGTGCTGCAAATCTGTGCTCTGTGAGGGTTCAGTGCCAGGCAATGAAACTAATTCTGTCCTCTCTTTCTGATGTAGTTTCAAGTGTTGTATGTGGGGGCAAGTAGGGCCCTTTTCTGCAGCTCATAGAGCCAGAGCTGTTAAATCTATTTAGATTTTGAGAAATGTATAGGGAGGACACCTTATTGAGATTTCGAAGATTTTTGTTTTATTTTGCTTTAGTAGAGAATTTGGCACATTTTTTAAAAAGTCAACAACTCGGATACTTATGTATGTTGGTTTAAAGCTGAATGGCTGTTTGGAGAGTAGAAAATTAGAACCAAATGTTTTAGGTGCCACCACACAGGTATTATCCACAAAGTGTGAAGCAGAATTATCTCTCATATTATGTGGTGAAGGTTTCCAGAAGCTTCTAGTGCCCCAGTTCTCCAGAGACATGCCTGTCAGGTTAAAGCACTCCTGGGGGCTTGAGAAGGATGTCATGTTGTGAAGTTCATTTAAAAATAAAACTTATTAGAAATAAGGATGTGTCCTCTATTTGTCATTTTCTAGCTGACACATACCGTTCTATGAATGTTACAGTGGTGATACCAAAGTCTCCTCTGTCAGGAAGTCCTCCTGGTTGATTCAGAATCTCCTCCTCCTCTCTTCTCAGTGCTTACCCACCCCTCATGAGCTCCTGAGATTGGGGAATATCTTCGTATTCTGGGGGCCAGGATGTCACCTGACATCAGAAATCATCAGCATAGGCTGACAGAATGAAGGAGATTGTTAGAGATCAAGGAAGGAGCAGGAAGGCATAATTTTGCACTAACTCAGAGTGTGTAAGTTCTCACTGCTTATATTCACATCTGCTAAATGGATTTTTAAAATGAAAAGTTTTATTTTCCTAACTATAACCTAGAAAATCTGGAAATAAAGAATAAAGGGCACAAAAATATTACCCCAAAGAGAACACCATAGCTCATTCTAATTCTTCCATTTGAGCACATTGCCTTTCTTGTCCTAAAATGTTTATACGTAACGTTTGATATGCTCAAATAACGTATGTGAGCGCAGGACAGTGCACACCGGTGAGTGCCCCACCTAGTGTGAGAAATAGAGCGTTATCATTGCTCGACCCCACTTTGCGATTTTTTTGATAATAGAAGACGGTAGCAAAGTCTTAGTGTATGAAAAGAGAACGTGTTAGTCCCTGGGGTCTTCCGTTGCTTTTCTCTTTTAGGTTTATGACATATTGCTTCAAAAATAAATTATACGATAGTGTATGGACATATTCTCGTGAGAAATGAACACTAGTGATGTGCAGACTCAAAGGCAAAGAGCTTCCTCCGTATCCCTTCCCTCTGCCAACCATTGCCCCTGCCCAGAGGCAGTGGTGATTACCAGTGGCTGTGTGGCCTGCCAGACCATTTTCCATGCCCATTAACATAGAATGTGCCAGGCATTTGCTCCTGAAAAAGATCCAGCAAGTAGCACGCTCATTGGTCTCGCCCCCTTTGTCTCAGTTAATTAATTGTCGAAACAACGTGTATTGTCTGGGACTGCTCTGTAGGCAGGATCTGGCCCCCTCGTCCTCACAGAGGGGCAGTGGGTACCCCCCATGCAGACCCACAGCCCAGAGATGTGGGATTATATCACCTGGCATGACCAGGAGGCTTGTTGCCCTCCTAAATTCCAATTAATCAAACCTAAAAGGAATGGAATTAATTACTGAGTTAAACAGTGTGAAGCAAAGTTTAATTTGGCATATTAACAGGAAAAGAAATGCAGTTTGGAGCCTTCACGTTAATGACCTGAGTTAAAACTGATTCAGCCCCACTTGTGCACGTGTGCACACTCATGGACACGCATGTGCACGCCCATGCACACTCACATATACAGCTTCCCTGATACAATCCTAATTTGATCGCATTGGGTGTGTCTTTGTAACTAAAATAATCAACGATGGGGAAGTAGTGTGAGTATATATTGTTCCTAATAAACAGACTAATACAGATCTCAGTGCGTAATGAGGGTAGGTTCAGAGCCTAGGTGTGCTGCCTGGAGCTTGTCCCCCAAGTCAGGGTGTTAGGAGATGAGCTCTTGTGGACTGCACTTCTGCACACTGTGGTTCTGAGGGTGCTGATCCCCAGACTTCTTCCCCATCAGACTGCCTCCTGACCCTCACTCAGACTGTACTGTAGTTCTTGCCGCTAGAGTCAATCAATAGGCCCCCCCGAGGATGCCTTGGAATTTCAAATTACTAGTAGACTGGCTCCTTGGCCCCACTCCCAAGGGCCCAGAAGTGGCCTGCAGCAGTTCCGTGTTGCACTCATCATTGCCGGCTGGGAAGCCCACAGGGTACAGTTTAAACGTCCCACCTGGGGCCTTGCCTCGCCAGGCCTCTCTCTAGGACCGTTCTCTGACAGAACACGTCCTTCAGCCAAGTGGCTTGTTTCCCCCGGAGCCCTGGCACCCTGCTTACCTAACTGTTCTCCGATGTCATCCTGCCCGATGGGTTTGCCGTTCACCTCCACCTTCTGAAGGCCCACCCCTCTCCACAGAGGAAGTGGAATGCAAGAGGAATTGCCCCATTTCCCAGCCGGATTGCTGACTTTGAGGACAGTGGACATGTACATTTATTAAGACACTCTTCAAATACTGTTTTTTCCTTTTGTCCCCAGTTTCTAGAGTGATATACTAATTCATTAACTTCCAAATCTCCGGTTTTGAAGTTGGGATAGGATAATTAGTTGTCCACTAGATGAAACTCATTTGCATGTTTTCTGTGGCATATCCAAACCCAGAACCATTTAGAGGGTTTCTCTAGGGGAAAGTTAACTCGAAGTTCTAGCTATAGATGGTGTTTTCTACAGGGTCCAGGATCCACAGCCTTCCCACCATTGCCCTGAGAGCTTAATCCGCTTCTTGATGAATGAGCAGATTCCATGTATGGAGTTGCTTGCGTTTGGTTCACGGTGTGCTGTGACAGGTGGTCAGCTGTAGGTGGGTGACATTGCCGAGCTCGGTGTGGACGGTGACCGTGGGGCGGCGTCCGCCTCCCACGCCGGCTCTAGCCTGCCGTTCTGGCCTGAGTCTCGGCTGGTGGTTTGTGCTCTGCTGCCGCTTTGTGTCACGCATTCGAGAGCTCAGGGTCTCAGAACACCGTCGGCGTGGAAGGAAGGAGACGCTCTATTGGGAAGGGTGGGGGTTATATCAGAGCCAAGAAGTGTTAATGGTTAGGGTTTTTTTTTTTTTTTTAAGATTTTATTTATTTATTTGACAGAGAGATAGAGAGAGAACACAAGTAGGCAGAGGGAGAGGGAGAAGCAGGCTCCCCGCAGAGCGGGGGGCCCGATGCGGGACTCGATCCCAGGACACTGGGATCATGACCTGAGCCGAAGGCAGCCGCTTAACCGACTGAGCCACCCAGGTGCCCAATGGTTAGGTTTATATTGCAGGAATTTTGGCTTTGCAGATTTTTTCTTTCTCTTTCAAATGCTTGAAACAGTTTGTTTTTATGATACTTGCAGCCAACCTGATTTTTTAAAGTTGGTATCTGAAGCAACAGCTCATTCTTTTCCACACTGTTAGAGGATCAACTGTTAGAGGGTCTCTTAAAGCCAAGAATGCGTTTCATTAGCTCATTTTAAGCCACCCCGGATTTTCTGAGTGGATGGCTGTGCTCTCCGCAGGAGCCCATGTCTGGGGAGGCGCTTCGCAGTCTATGAAGCTGTCACCGCACAGAGCTGGGAAGCCTATTCTCCTTTCCTTTTGCCCCCGGAGTCCGGTTGCCATGGTGATCAGGAAGCCATCCAGGATGGGGCTGGGCGCCAGCGTCCTGCCTTGTCCCCGTGTGCAGCAGTACCTGCAAGAGCAGAGACGACATGGGTGAGCGCGTCCCTGTGTGGCTGCAGGCCCTGTGTGCTCTCCTGCGGACAGCCCAGGTCTGGGGTGCTGTTCCCGGCTGGGCCCATGCCTGTCAGCGGTGCGACGCCCACACACCGACCGAGGCAGCGTGTTCCAGGGGCAGGTCCTTCAGAGAAGGGACTTGGGTTTGTAGCAGGGATGGTTTTAAAGTTTTAACATATTTTCACAGCTGTTCCGTCTCCCTTTCTAGGACTCTGAGTCTAGAATTGCTGCGGTATTTAGAGAAATCTGCGACATCCTGATTTGATTTCGATTCAGTTTTGCTGGAAGCATTGGAGGAGACAGGAAGTTGGCAATGGGGCTCAGAAGCTGCTGAGGGGCGTCTGGGTGACTCGGTTGAGCATCCGACTCTCGCTTTTAGCTCAGGTCACGGTTGCAGGTCGTGAGATCGAGCTGTGCGCTCAGTGGGGAGTCTGCTTGAGATTCTCTCTCTCCCTCTCCTCCTGCTTTCTCTCTCTTTCTCTCTCTCTCTCAAATAAATAAATCTTAAAAAAAAAAGCTGTTGATATTTTCAGCTACAACCAAGAGGCTGGATGAATAGCGTATCAGTGGTTGTGCTGCTTTGAATAGCACAAAAACCCTTTATCATTAAAGCAAAATTTTATACTAAACTTTGCTTCTAAAGATTACACTTAAAACAAAAAACTTACTTTTTTGGTGTATGGGAGACTGTTAGGCCTAATTCCAATGGTGAAGCCTATGGTGTGTTGGTAACTGTCCAACAACCAGCTTTGAGGGGTGCGGGGAGGCTGATTTCCAGCCAACATGATGCACTTTTGAAGCACAGTTTCCACAGAGGTGGGTCTCTGTGTTGAACGGCAGTTAAAGGGTGGGTGACCAGCAGTCTCTGTTACACTCAGACAGGTGGTTCTCACCGATGCTGAGTTCATGTGATCAAGCTTGGTTTGGGATTGTTTGGGAACCTGCCGTACTTTGTTACCAGGGCTCAAGCTTGTGAGATGTTCCTGCTGGATTAACACCCCACTTGTCTCTTTTTTAACTGAAATAGCATTAAATAATAATAGTGTGTTTGCATGGGTTATAGTTTTCTGAGTGTTTTCACATATGTTATCTCATTAGATGTTTGCAGCATCCCTGAGCGATTTTTTTTCTCCCTGAGGTATTTTTGTTCTCATTTAACAGATGGCAAACTCGGTCTCCTAGATATTAAATGTGGTGACGCAGGGACAGAATCCCATCTAGGACCCACGGTTGACCCAGCCACTTTTCCCCTGACAGAACTCACCATTTGCTCCTCAAAGCTGCAGGGAACCACGGTGGCTCACCATCATGTGCCTTTAAGATGCGTGTTCTAGGTTCACTACGAAGATCCACGGTAACCATTATTCGCCTCTCGTGAACTGTTTATGAAGCTGACAAAAGAGCAAATGGTCATTTATGGGTTACATGAGTGTTGAAGTGTGAGTAGCCGCGTTCCTGGCAACCTCTGTGGGAACCTGTAACTCTTGGAGCCTCTGCAGGCCATCTTGCAACTGAGTGTCTCTGTTTGCCTGCAAATGAATTTCACTGATCGAGTGAATCAGGAGTCTCATACATACCTTACCCCTGGAGAAGTCCTGTGGCCAGGGTACCCATCAGTTAGGGAGGTTCTTGGTTACTTTTATATTCATTTGGTTTGAAATCCATGTTGTTAGTGGGGTTTTAAGCTTGTTCTCAGAATTGGAAGAAATCCCAGAGACTGGAAAGTGGGTGAAGGTGCACGTGTGAGCCCCTGTCAAGTTCACACTGCTGGCAGATCTGGGGGCTTTGTGGGCAGGAAGGGTGAGGAGGGAGAGGGGGCTCAGTCCTGCAGAGGCTTCCTTCACCTGCCAGGAGAAGGCCCTCCCCACTCTGAGGGCCTTCAGCAGTATCTTTCTAAGTAGAGAAGAGCTGTTCCTTGGCTTTCCTCCGACTAAAGGGCCCTGTGAGGTGTGACAGGGGGACAGTTTGCTTTCCTGTTCTTGCCTCCATTTTGGGAAACAGACAAACTCTCAGATTTTTGCTTAAAATAAAACTGATCCCTGAAAGAAGAGGAGAGAGCAAGGAGGGAAACTTGATGGTCTGAGGGGCGCTCAGCTTTAGCAGCTTGTCTGGACAGACCTCTGCTCCAGGAGGTGGGCAGTCTGGTTGTGCAGAGTTCGGGGCAGCTCAAGGCAAGGTGTTCAGTGTTTGAGCAGTGTGACATGGTTAAGAGATTAGAACTAACACAAGATGAATGGATGCATTCAGAGAGCAATCGCCCAAAGCCGCAGTCCAGACGAGGACTGGTCTTATCAAAACTGAAGACAAGTAGGGTTTTTAAATCCTTCAGGGTTCATTCCAACAGAGATGGGCAAGAGTGGGATGTGGTGACACTCTGGTGCCTGGTAGGTGGTGCTCCACCCTGAAGAAGTCCCTGGGGGTGGGGTGGTGCTTACCTGCGGAAAGAACCGACTCACCCTTCCCCCCCATGCCTTATGCCTTCTCTGCTCTCCCGCCAAGATGCATCGCAGCTCATTCCTTATTTTTTTTTTATTTTTATTTTTTTAAAGATTTTATTTATTTATTTGAGACAGAGAGAATGAGAGACAGAGAGCATGAGAGGGAGGAGGGTCAGAGGGAGAAGCAGACTCCCCGCCGAGCAGGGAGCCCGATGCGGGACTCGATCCAGGGACTCCAGGATCATGACCTGAGCCGAAGTCAGTCACTTAACCAACTGAGCCACCCAGGCGCCTGCAGCTCATTCCTTATATTCACCGAGATGTGCACTCAAGGTTGTGCATTTCTCTGTACAGTCGGGGTGGGGGCGGCTGGTGCAGTAATTGAGTTAGCCGTCTACCGCAGTGCCTGGCGTCATCCTTTACCTCAGGCTTTTCTTGCCTTTGTCTTCCACTGCATATGTTTGTTCATTTGCTCCTGAGTACTGTTCTGTGGAAGAATGGGCTGTGTTTAGGATGTTCCCAGTGTTTGGCTGTTGTAAGGAAGGCTGCTAGGAATACCCCTGTGTGGGCCTTTGGGGGACCCCACTGACTTTCTTGTGAAGTGGAGGGTGGGGCTTATCTCGGGCACCACCTGGAAAATTTCCTTCATTCCTTGAGAGTCTGGAAAGATGCAGAAATGTAAGAAATAAAAGTAAATACATAAAAAGCAGATTATCCCATAAGCCACTAGAAAAACACATAGCTGTCCTTTTAAGTGGTTGGATTCTGTTGATCAGTCTTGGTATTCTGGCCAAACAGAATCAATTATTTTTGTTTTCCCAGTTGTTGAAATAAAACATTGTAACCATATTTGACTATAACCTATGTCCAAAGAGAACTGTTCCACTTCTACTTTATTATTTTCCGGTAAGTCAGATCCCATTATGATGGTAGAAAAATCCCCATTCCTTATGTTTTCCTTTGGCTAGGTTTCTCTCTCACTTGCTGTGTGGCACGAACAAATGTACTTTGGCTACTCTGATGACCTGGGTAGGGTTTTGTTTTTCTTATTTGTTTCCGGGAACAGAAATTCACTTAAGCATTGATAAGACCACTGGGACCACCGCGGGTGATGGGGGAGGTGGGCAGGGCCACTTGCCCTTTCACATCAGCATGCAGCTGCTGGGTCATTAACTCAGTCTGTTAATCTGATTGGCTCAGGCCAGTCTTCAGACTTAAACCACTGAGTCGCCCGTCTCCTGGCCCAGTAGAGTCAAAACTGGGGGGCTCTTAAGCTGCTTACACCCACTGTTTCAGCAGGGCTGGTGGGCACCTCTTTATCACAAATGAAGGTGTATTAGCAGTTTGTAATTTGTTTCTTCACTCTCTGAAAAGAAACACAAAACAGCTAGACCCAAACTTTATATATTTTTGAGTCTGTTTTTTGTGGACTAATGTTTTAATTTTCTTTATCTGAAAGCCTGATGCCATACATTCATCTGTTGTGTGCATGCGCACGCACATGTGTGTATGTGCACACACACGTGTGTGTATGTGCACACACGGTGTATGTATGTGCATGCACACGTGTGTACGTGCACCTTTGTATATACACTGTGGTCGTGATCTCTGGTACAAACGTATTGGACTGGAAGTCAGGAAACTGGGGCCAGCCTGGGACACCAGGCTTTTTTCTTGACCTTCTCTATTCAAATTGCTTCTCCATTGAAGATGCCAGATTTCTCACCTGTAAAATGAGGAGTTTGGCTATATCAGTGGTTATCAACCTTGGTTGCCCATTAGAAATACCTGGAAGCTTTTAAATAATACCAGTGCTCAGACATTGCCTGGCAGACTTGAATCAGACTCTCTGGGGAGTGGGGCCCGGGCATCAGCTTGCTTTCTTTTCTTCCTTTCTTCTTTTTTTAAGCTCCCTGCAGTTAGAGTTGAGAAGCACTGGGCCACACAATCTTTAAGAAATCTGCCAATTAAAAAAAAAAAGAAAGAAAAAGAAACCTTCCGGCCCTAAAAATTCCATGAGCTCTGCACTAAAATGCCCGCTGTGTTTTGTGCAGTGAAGCCAAAGGTATGGAGGGGAATTCAGTCTCCTCATTATGATTTCTATGGTTTGTTAGCAAGAACATCATTTGCATCAACGATATTTCCCTGTGGACACACAAATCAATGCAGATGACTAACTTACCATTTAACAAATTGCAGATTACAATGCAAAACTGTCTTAGGTAAATAAATAACCCTAGTCTAATTGAGTGGCAGTATTCTGTTTTTAAGGATATTCTGTTATTAAGGATACTAGCCCAACACACAGGAAGACTATGAAAAGCTAGCAGTTGTTACTGATACCTGCATGGTGTTCTACAATTTGTAGGAGATTTCGTATGCTTTATTTCGCCTGAGCCACAAAATTCCAGTTTCATCTTAGATTGGCTGCTTGTAAGCCTGTTATTTTGTCAGCTAGAAAGAGGATAGGGTAGTGGGGAAAGCAGGAGTGTGAACAGCTGGCCATAACATGATCTAATACAACATAACAGCAAGGCCTGATCCGGGGCCTACAAGGTCTTTGGCGGTAGAATTACCTAAGTTATGGAGGCCGGTGACTTAAACATATGCCATGAAAAGTGAGCAGGTAAACTCTGTGTTTGCTGTACGGGGGTCCTTTTTATCACTATATGGAGGCATCTTGCATCGAAGACCACTGGGCAACAAGGGACAGGATCTGGGTTCAAGGCCTGAAAGTGTATTTCCAGGCTGAGCAACTGAGCACACACGATCAGGGGTCTCTCTATGCTGTAGGCTCAGGAGGTCAGAGAGCGTCTGCCTAAGTTTAGCACATCCTGGCATGCAGCCAGCTCTTAATGAGCCATGTTCTGGAGGCTGTTGGACACATATGTTTAGGGCAGTGTCTGGGGCAGGGACATATAATGGACATGGTAATGACCATGTGCTATGGGAGTCAGTCAAACAAGACTGAGAACCAAGTCTCCTGGGGACTCACAAGTACTGATTCTTTTTAAGCCCCAGTTTGCTTGTCTGTAGAGTGAGTATAATAACATTTTCCTCGTATAACGGTGAAGTGGGGTATTGCAAGTAAAATGTTGAGTATGTATGTGGCAAATACTGGACACTCAGTGAACGTTAGGTAAAACTGTTATAACAATAAGTGCCTACAGTGAGCGTCCCTCTAATGGAGGGATAAAGCAGCACACAAAGGACTTGCATGTGAGATGGAGCAAGGGAAGCTACATGAAAGAAGAACAAGAAAAGATACAGAGAGTAAGGAGGGGACGGACAGAAATGGCATCAGTGAGAATCAAGAGGCTCAGGGAAGAGGAGGAAATTGTGAAGGCTGTAGAGATGCCACGGTGTCTCTTCACAAAAGTTTTCTGAGGTGGGCCCTCTCAGTGTCACCCCGTGATAGGAGAGGAGGCCCATGATCACACTACTAATTAGTGCTGGAATCAGGATTTGTACCTGTCTGTAATCTGGGCTTTTCTACAGCCTTTCTGAGTAGCTGTGTTATCCTAAGCAAGTGACTTAACCTCTCGGAACTTCAGCTTCCTTAGGTCGAAAATGGGGATAATACTCTTTATCTGAAGGTTCAGTGAAAATGAGCATAAACGGTCTAGCATAGAACCTAGCATGCAGGTGATATTTAATAAATGGCATAGTAACTCTACTGATAATGGTGATAATGATGAAAATGATGATGGCCACGATGGTGATGATGGTGGTGGAGATGATAAGGATGGTGATGGTGATGTTGGTGATGATGATAAGGATGGTGATGGTGATATTGGTGATGATGATAAGGATGGTGATGGTGATATTGGTGATATTGGTGATGATGATAAGGATGGTGATGGTGATATTGGTGATGATGGTGGTGATGATGACAGTGATGGTGATGATGATGACCGTGATGATGGTGACAATGTTGATGGCCATGATGGTGATGATGGTGATGATATTGATTCCGATGATGGTAATGTTGATGGTGGTGATGACACCTGGACTCTTGGGCTTCCAGTTATCTACTTATATATTGAGGGACATGGTCTGGAAGTGCCTGCTGTGAGGGGATTGGAGGTCTTGTGACAGGTTCTGGTAAGAGCATTGGCTGCCATGTGTGAAGGTCTGCATCACTTTTGAGAGGTGATAAACAAGCTCATCCAAGCACCTTCGGGAAGAGCCTAACAATTTGCTTTATGTTTGCAGAAATATGGGGAGAGTTGTGATTTAGGTTTGGGGAAGGTGGTCCTGGTCAGGGGCCCTGCTGTGTGGATGCAGAAAGGAGAGTAGCAAAGGGTGTGAATGAGTCAAGTAGGGGAACCACTGATGCATCATAAATCTGAGAAGAAATGCACATTTGAAACTCTGTAGCTGTTCTACCAAGTTAGGAAAGATTTTCACTCAGATGCTTGGTATTTTAGTAAGCTAGAACCCTCATATGCTACTAATGAGAGAATTAGTTATTTCTCTTGAAAGTTCTAAATATGCTACTACTCTTTAGACTCAGTAACTCAGATTGGAGTAATCTGTCCTAAAGAAATGCTTTATACGGAGATGAGTACTGATGTGTAAAGATGTTTAACAGCTTTCTTTATAATGTGGAAAAACTAAAACCACGTGTGTGACCAGCACCAGCAGAGACTGGTCACATCAGTGTGGTACCAGCAGCCTCCAGAGATGGTCACAAGGAAGTTTTAGTGGCTCAGGAAATGTTCACAGTGGAATGCCAACGTCTGATAGAAAAGGCAGGGGGGCGGACTGAGGCTACAGAGTGAACTCAACTATGTGTAAAAATAAGTAATTATGCAGAGAAAAACATTAGAAGAAAATGCGTCTATAATGATTTTTTTGTTCATGCGTCTCTGCAAATTCCAATTTTATGCCATAAGATTTTATTGCTCATATAACCAGAAAAAAAGTTATCAAAACCTGGGAATTTGGAAATTTGTGGTTTCCTCTCTGCATTTTTACAAGGTGATCTTCTGACCTTAAGTGAAGCTGCATGACCTTGGCGTACACTTCTTGTATGAAATACTGTTGTTTCTTTTTTTTTTTTTTTAAAAGATTTTATTTATTTATTTGAGAGAGAGAGAGAACGCATGAGAGGGGGGAGGGTCAGAGGGAGAAGCAGACCCCCCGCCGAGCAGGGAGCCCGATGCGGGACTCGATCCCGGGACTCCAGGATCATGACCTGAGCCGAAGGCAGCCGCTTAACCACCTGAGCCACCCAGGCGCCCTGAAATACTGTTGTTTCTTGGCAGCGTGTCCTGGGTATGAGGAAGTTGGTCTGTGATCTCTGCAAGGAGCTTCTTCCTGACCGACTCTGTGGGGAGTGGTGGGTTTTCTCTCTCCCTTCACTGCTAGCCTACACAGGGAGCCTGCCCCTCTCTCTGATGCCTTCCATTCTGAGATACTCTGCCCTCAGAAGTGCTGCAGGTATTGTTCTCGGTGTTCTTAACCAGCCTTGGGACCGGAGGGTGGAGCATCGCTCTCAGAAGCACCACTGGGTGAGGGAGCTGGGGGTGGTGCCCTGACGTCCCCAGGGACCTTCCAGGACCAGTGTTGGAGAACTGCACGGCTCATTTTTTTTTTTTTAAGATTTATTTGTTTGACAGAGAGAGAGACAGCGAGAGAGGGAACCCAAGCAGGGGGAG
>NC_058414.1:105142625-105222738 GCF_002201575.2 Neomonachus schauinslandi | reverse complement strand
GACCTTTTTTTTTTTTAGATTTTATTTATTTATTTGACAGAGAGAGACACAGCGAGAGAGGGAACACAAGCAGGGGGAGTGTCGGGAGAAGCAGGCTTCCCGCTGAGCAGGGAGCCCGATGTGGGTCTCGATCCCAGGACCCTGGGATCATGACCTGAGCCGAAGGCAGACGCTCAACGACTGAGCCACCCAGGCGCCCCTGCACGGCTCATATTTGTACTGATGAACCTTCATGTGTAGACAGGTAGATATGTAGACAGACACCTTCTTATGCTCTTCTGGAGAGGAAGGGCCTGGATTGGTAACCTGGGATGAGTCTGACCTGGTTTGTTAGGGGAGGCCCCGTGCCCCTGGAGTTCATTTTCCTCATTGGTGTTCTGTGAAGGAGAGATGGTGGGAGACCCAGGACCACGGCAGGGACAGCCTGCTGTAGTTGGAGGAGGGCCGATGGGCAGCTGGACTTCTTCATTTACCGCAGGGGTCCTGGGGATCCCAGCCGCAGGGTTTCTGTGAGTCCTTTGTGTGTGGACAGTGGGAGAAAGAGAAACAACGGCAGTCTGACTAAGCGGTGGGTGGTCTCGGTGGGATTGTGTGGACCAGACAGGCAGGGACAGCTCAGAGCCAGGCCTCCCAGGGCTGCAGGGGGCTCCGGGTTCCCTCCCATATGCTGCTGTGTCCATGGGCACCTCAGGCAAATCATCTTCCTCTGTCTGTCCTCAGTGTTTTCCCTGGAAAGTGGAGACATTAGAATGTGTGGTCTCCAGAGTCCTTGTCGCCTCAAATGTGCAGTGAGTCCAGCACCGGGCAGCCAGGCCGAGGCCCCGGTGTCGCCAGGTGATGGCCTTGCTCCGTGTCGTCACGGGTGCTGCTGTCTTTTGCCTACCCCCTCCTCATTTTCTAGCCAGTGCTCCCCTCCCACACATGCCTCCTCGTCCTCTCCGAGCTGTGAGCATAGCCTGCCTTTGAACGTGGTGCAGCTTTCTTGCAGCTCTGAGAGCTAAGCGCAGCACCACCAGCTAGTTGATGGTGATGTGCTCTGGATTCACCTCATGCCAGGCAAACATGAGCCCACTGCTGGGATGAGAGGCTCTGGGAGCATATCCCCATCTGGGGGGCAGTGGGGAGCTGGCATGCTGGTGTTCTCTGGGCCTAGGCTCGAAAGTCAGGTCCATCTGGGCTTGAATCCCAAGTCTGCCAGCCTGTTAGGCTCTCCAAGCCTCCGTTTCCTCACCTGGAAGGTGGGGGTGTTGCAGGGCTGTTGAGAGCATTGGATGAGAGGATGAGCTGCTAGGCACCACTGTGGCTCCCGCATTCACCCTGGGGACGAGTGTGGAGTGGCATGTGTGCCAGGGGCTTTTGGAAATCTTAGTATCAGGCCACACACTGGTCAATTAAATCGGAACTGGGGACGAGGCGGGCACCGCAGGTTCCCTCGTGAGCCGTTTCTAGCCTGGGAGTTGTGCTTGAGCACTGCCGAGGTGGGAAGGGGAGGGGCCTGCCGTGGTGCCCGGCTGCCGTGGTGAGCACGCAGGCTGATGTGCCCTGGTGAGGCGTGGCCGGCCCAGTGTGCACTAAGGGTTGCTCCATTCCGTGGTTAGAGGTGGAGTCACAGCTGAACGCAGGTGCCTGGGAGAGAATTAACCTTCCCTCAGAGCCACGCACCCCACTTCTCAACCACTTCTTCAAACTCCCGTTTCTACAGCTGAAGAAGAGATGTAAAAATCCATCCATGCAGACTTGGAGGAGAACTGGAATATTTCCAAAGGGAAGAAATTTAGTCACAGACGTGAAGTTTTGACCTTGCTGAGAGAATTCAGGATGTGAATGATGGACTCCAAAGATTCAAAATGTGCTTCTGTTTTTATCATACTTTCCTGGGAGGCCAGATTTACCTCCTTGGAGAAGGGAGGTTTCAGAGTGGACGTCCGTCGCTGTGTGCTAGGTGCAGCGCTGTGTGTGGGCCCCCACCCGACTCCACCCGTCCTGGCATCTTTCTTTTCAAGGCCAGCGATGTTGGTCGAGGCTGATGTGGGTGGGATCTCCTGTAGGAGGAACCCACTAGAGGAATCACCTTCATTGGTGATTCCAGAGATGCTCTGCCAGAGCTAAGTGGGAAGCAGAATCGGAAAAAATGACAGAGCCTAGAATTTCTGCAGTCAGATAAGGAGGATTTTACGAAGTGAAGATTCTGAGAAAGGATTCAGAAAACTCATCATCAACCCGTTACAGTTCGTCTGGTCCTATTGAAACAATAAATATTATTGCGTCCATCCAGTATATAAGATGTATGGACCTTGTTTGGTTCTCAAGTCAAACAATTCAACTGTAAGATGACATTTTTATTTTTTTATTTTTAATAATTTTTTATTTTTAAAAAGATTTTGTTTATTTATTTATTTTAGAGTGCGAGAACTCGTGCACATGAATGGGGGGGAGGGGCAGAGGGAGAGAGAATCCCAAGCAGACTCCCCGTTGAGCGCTGAGCCTGAGGCTGGGCTCCATCTCACAACCTTGAGATCATGGCCTGAGCTGAAATCAAGAGTCGGACCCTTAACTCACTAAGTCAACCAGGTGCCCCAAGATGACATTTTAAAAAGTCAGTTGGGGAAAATTTTTCATTTTTTAAAGATTTTATTTATTTGACAGAGAGAGACACAGCGAGAGAGGGAACACAAGCAGGGGGAGTGGGAGAGGGAGAAGCAGGCTTCCCACAGAGCAGGGAGCCCGATGCGGGGCTCGATCCCAGGACCCCGGGATCATGACCTGAGCCGAAGGCAGACGCATAATGACTGAGCCACACAGGCGCCCCATTTTTTAAAAAGGTTTTGTTTATTTATTTGCCAGAGACAGTGAGAGAGGAAACACAAGCAGGGGGAGGGGAGAGGGAGAGGGAGAAGCAGGCTCCCCACTGAGGAAGGATCCTGATGCGGGGTTTGATCCCAGGACCCCAGGATCATGACCTGAGCTGAAGGCAGATGCTTAACCATCTGAGCCACCCAGGCACCCCAATTGGGGAAAATTTAACAGTGATTGGGCATTAGAAATTTATGTATAAAGAACTGTTGTTCGTTTTGCTAGATGTGATATTGGGTTTGTAATTTTATCTTTTAAAGTCCTCATCTGTTAGAGATGCCGTAGGTGTATTAGCTTTTCTTTAACTTACTCCAGCTCCTCCCAGAAGTGGGCTGGGGGGCAGGAAGAATGATTATTGCACTTGGTCAATGGCTGCAGGAACATGCATCATATTGTCCACTCTACTTCTGTGTGTGTTTGAAAATTTTCACAGAAAAACTTAAAATTTGCTGCCACCATGCTGGTTGCCCTAGTCATAGTGTAGTGTGTTTTGTTTTTCCAGAACGTTGTGGATCTCTCCAAGGCAGCTGGTGGAGGTGGCAGTGAGGGGACCTAGAAGGGAATGGAGATTAACCAGCTGTCTTCTGTGTTTTCCCAAAGTGAGCCCTGAACACAGCAGTTAGCAGAGGGAGGGAGTGGGGACTGTGTTCATTACCCACTCCACATAGGGCTAGATTAGGCTGACATGATAAAATATCGGAAGCGTGAGTGCTCACCGTGTGGGAAGGCCTCGTGTAATATATTCATGCACAAAGTATCTATGCTTTTCGGTTTTTAATACATTGACAGTAATGGGGTCTGTTCATGCATTTCGTTACGATGATCTGACGTGTAGCCATACTTCTCCTGTGGCTAAAGATAAAGATAAATAGATTTGTCATCTTTGACATTTGATTCACTCATTTTCCCCTGTTCGTTTGCTACTCACCAAACGCTCTTTGAGTGAACAATGGTCCAGGTGTAAATAAGAGATAAGTACTGTGCCTACTGTGTGTAGCTGTGGGTAAGTGAGGGTGGCAGGTTGCCACAGGGCGGCCTCGGGGAGCGGGCTGCCCTGGTCTGCAAGCCAGAGGACGGCCAGCTTGTGGTCTCATGGTGGGGGCAAGGGTGGGCAGGCAGGAGGCCCGGGCATAGTGTGTTGTAGTCACTCATGTGGAGCTTCTTGCCCCACGTGCTTGTGCTGGCCTGTCGTCTGCTCTCCGTGGAGCACCCTGCATGTGGGAGGAAATGTGTCTGTATTCTGTGGTTGAAGACAAAAGTTCTAAAGACAACCGTGTCATGGTGTGGGCATGTACTGCTGTTCCCAGCCGTGTGGTTCCCGGGGCAGCTGCAGGGTGCAGTGATTTTGTCTCCAGACCATCTCAGCAGAGCTGGCTGGCCCAGGCTGGGCTCTGGGTGGTGGGTGCCCGAGAATCTCTGTGCGGAGCCGTGCTTCCTCCCTGTTCCTGGGAACCGGCAAAGAGAAAGATGATGTGCGTTGGGAGGGGCAGTGAGGACCCGCGGACGGAGGGGGAGAGGGTCCTGCAGTGTGGGAAGCCGGGTTTCAGGACTTCGCTGTGAGGGATGAGAGCCAGGGTCTGAGCCTTGACACCAAAGGAGTTCTAGTTAGTACTTTCATGCCAAGTCTGCAAAGTGCCGCTCACTGGCCGTTTTTGTCGATAAAGGTTTATTGGCACCCCGCCACACCCATCTGGTCACACTCCAGGACAGCTCTGCAGGCTCGAGGGCTCAGACAACACACGGCCCACTCAGCCAAAATCGTCTGCTCCCTGGTCCTTCTCAGAAAAAGCTGGAGGACTCTTGGGTTTCTGTCAGCTGTTTTCAGCCTTTGGTGGACTGAGGAATCTTTTTCTTTGTTATCAAATTTAAATCAGTTTGAAAAAATACACGTGGACTCATTACTTCCAGTACCCTGTCAAGGTTGGGAGCTTTCAAAGCCTAGGGTGACCTGATCTGATTGGTATTCAAATGTGTCAGAAAGGAAGGGCGCAGGGGGCACCCCCTGGGGTCTGAGGGACTCTGGGCGGTGGCTGCTGAGGGCAGTGCCCTTACGTGAAGTCAGGGGCACCGGAGACGGGCACCTCTCCCAGAGATGGTGAGTGCCTGGGCACAGGTTGACTTCAGGTGTCCATGGTGTGTCTGTGTAAATAGACAGATGGAATAAAGACATAGGTAGGAACCAATAGAAGGATTTGTTCCTTAATTATTTCCTTGGTAAATTGTGGCTCAGTAAACAAAATTATTTATTTCTAACATATCAACCTGAGGTATACACCAAAACCATTCTTGTTGCAAACAACTTTAAGAATGTTACTCAACTTACATGTTTTGCTTCAGTTTCTTACCAGATGGACGTGTTTATTTCCCTTCCCTGTATAGTTTGATCTCAGCTGCACTGCATACTCAGGTTTATCACATAAGTGATCATAGTTCTGACGGCCAGGACTTTTTAGTGGTTTAGCACAGTTCTACATATTTACACATTTAGAGACTTTTGGGGGCTTTTTACCTCTGGTTCTGGCCTGTAGCCTCCTCCCGCACACTCACTCCGCACCGGGCCTTTGATTTCCCTGGAGCGCCCGCGGTGCCCATGACGCAGACTGCAGAGCTGGGGGCTGTTGCTGGTTGTCGCTCCCGGTTCCCCGTTTGACCTTTGTCTGCTTGTGGGACAGCATCTGTGTAGCTGTCAGCCTGCTGTCAGCTTTACTGGTACCTGGCTGGAACTCGAGGGGCTTGTGCAAACTGGGGATGCACGGAGGCCCTGGGTCCTGTGGGGTGCAGGGGCTCTGACTGACTCTAGGAAACTCCCCTCCTGGGAGCAGAGTACACGTTGTTCCTGATCCGTGTATCGGCGCATTCAAGGAACCGTTTCCATACATTTGGGTGTTACTGTTTTTTCTGTAAGCGGGACGTGAGTCCCCCGAGGCCCGTCACCACCCGCCTTCCCCTCTTGGTAGGCGGCTTCTCGGCAAGCCTGCGCGAGCCGCCCCCCTCCGCAGCCTCTCTACCGTTCCTCCGTCCGTAGCATCTGTGAGCAGTCTGGATGTTAGTTACTGTGGTCTGTCTGCCGGCTGGAAGGTGGACGGCAGGGGTGCAGGGTCTTGCCTGTCTTGTTGTCTGATGTTGCCCCGTGTCTACAACCACCCACCACAAAGTTGGTGCAAAGCAGATGTTGCTCAACGATTAGTATTTATTTTGTGTTTATGACACAAGTTGCTGTGAACTTTCCCTCAGCTAGTTTGACCAGAGTCATGCGTGTAAGTGGTTTTAAGCATTCAGTCCATGTGAGGTTATGATAAAAGCAACAGACCCTGACTTCCCCTCCCCAGGCCCCCCAGCCCTGGGAGCACCACTCGACTGTTCTGTTGACCTCACACTCCGTCCTGTTTCCTATGGGTCCCCTGGTCTTCTCTGTGGAGCCTCTGCTGACCTGGCCGCAGCTTTATCATTGCCTCGCACAGTGCCAGGGCCCTCCCATCCCTTCTCCCCCACCCAGTTCCAGGCCCTGTGCGCCAAAATTTCCCTTCAGTGTTAAGATCCGAACATCCGTTCTGTAGCTCTGGCTGCAGGTTGATCTTAGGCAGTTTTCCAACATCGTGGCTGTGAAAACAGTGCTTGTTAAGAAGCTGAGTGGGAGTCTCTGATGGCCCTGTGCCCTAGAGGAGAGGGGCTTTGTCCAGTTCACATAATCTCCATTTTGACTTCACAGTTGCCGCCAATCATGCCACTTTGGGTTGGTGTACTTGGGCCCTTTTCTTGGTTTTTGTTTTCTAAGCTCCTGGTCACTTTTTCCCAAGAGTCTCTGTCCTCGGGGCGCCTGGGTCATTAAGCATCTGCCTTCGGCTCAGGTCGTGATCCCAGGGTCCTCGGATCGAGCCCCGTGTCAGGCTCCTTGCTCCACTCGGAGCCTGCTTCTCCCTCTCCCACTCCTCCTGCTTGTGCTCTCTCTCCCTGTCAAATAAATAAAATCTTAAAAAAAAAAGTCTCTATCCTCGTCCCCTCCGGACCTCACTCATACCATCTGTTCATCAAGTCCCCTCCCAGAGGGTTTCTTCTGAGAACTCAGGCTCCAGCCTGCCGGCCCGGGGCCACCTTGAGCCCTGCTCCCACAGCGGCTGCTGGGTGGCTCCTGTTACAGTCTGTGAGTGGCAGGAACTTCAGCTGCAGTGCAGCGGGCTGTGGCCAGGACCAGGCTGCGAGGGCAGGGACGCCCAGCTTCCTTGTCCTGCCCAGGGAGCCGACCACAGGTCAGCTGTGCCACATTTGCAGTGGGAAGGATTTGCGCTGCACACGGTGGGACTTGCTCTGGGTCTGACACTTACCATTTCTCATGCCCGCCTCCCGTTGTCTGCTGCGAGTCCTTGCATTCCTAGAAGTGGGCAAAGTGCCCTTGACCCCACGGGCCAGTCTGCTCACACTCTCTCACTGAGCCCTACTCCGGGATTTCGTAGCTACTTTTCGGGGGACAAAACAACTCTCACCATTTCACGCGCCTCTGGAGAAACAGAACTGTTGCTGTCCCCCCACACGTAAGGCACCATGCTTTGCAGTGTCTGCCCTTGAGTCCTGCCAACAAACCCCGGAAACTTCACCGACCCTCATGCCTGGGCTTAGTGGGGTTAACGCAGCATCCCTGCCTGGGTCTGCATGAACATCCTGGGAAAAACAATTGAACCAATTCATTTACAAGTCCACATAGACTCCTAAGGATAGTAGGTGTAAGGAGTGCTCTCAGGTCTTGGTTATCCAGCTTCACGTGGAGAACCCACAAGTCAAAGCACGGCATTAGCTGAGATTAAGTGTAGTTACGTAAGTGCTATATCTCTTGTGAAGATTATTTTCTGAACGTTGTCTTTGACAGTGAGGATGGCATGGGAGAAGGCTGGATACTCGAGTGGAGACGGGACCCAAACAAATAGTTAAAAATCCCCACAGATATTCCTATTTGCAGAAACAGGTAAAAAAGTGTAATACAGATTAATAATATTGGAAGTCATTCAAGAGTGATTTTTTTCCTACATAATCCTGTTCTCAAATTATAACTGATTTTTTAAGATCACAAAGTTTCATAACAAAAATGTACTTTGTTTTTTCATTCATTTCCATTTACCCTAAGACAGACTTCCTTTCCACTGGTGTATAAGACAGATGGCCATCCTGCACCTGCAGAATAAGGTGTTTGCTAATGAAGTGGTGGCAGCTAGGGCCAGCATTTCCCTGGGCTGCTTCATCACTGTCAGGTGCGGAAGCACAATGACTCTCGGAGGGCTTCAGTGTTGGTACAGTGGCTTGTTGGCACGGCTTGTTTTGAGCAGAAGGTGCTGGCTGGCAAAATCCAAAGGGCAGAGTTTTATGGAAACCTTGTTTGTTTTTCCATTCTAAAAATAATGTACTTCATTAAAGAAAAAATTGGAAAGTGCAGAAGAGCAAAAAGAAGACAAGGGATTCATGGTTCTATCACTTCATACAACCATTACTACTTTTGACCCTTTTTTTCCCTAGTATTTTTCCCACACTTGGACATGTTTTATGCATTTATAAGCATAGTTGGTATTAGAATTCTGTCTCAAAATTACATAATAAATATTTTCCCATGTTATTTCATGATCTATCTAAATATAACCTTTAACCGAGTAGTTTTGGGCCCTAAAATTAATGGGAAAATCACAATTCCCTTTAACTGGAAAAGTCATTCATTGACCATTTTTTAAAAAGATTTATTTATTTGAGAGAGAGAGAGAGGGGGAGAGAGAGCATGTGTGTGCACACGCCAGGGAAGGGGCAGAGGGAGAGGGAGAGAGAGAATCTCAAGCAGACTGCCCACTGAGCAGAGACCCCAATATGGGGCTCAACCCCGGGACCCAGAGATCACGACCTGAGCCGAAATCATGAGTAGGACGCTTAACTGACTGAGCCACCCGGGTGCCCCTCATTCACCATTTTGTGAGGAGACCTTTGTTGAACAAGTATCAGTGCTAGGCTTCTGAATAAAAATGATGGGAAAACACTCTGCTAACTCCACCTTATGGGGGAAGAGGAAAGCTCAGGCTTAAAGAGTTAAGGATAGGGAGGAGGAGAGTGAGCTCTAGAGAGAAGTTCTAGGCAAGCATTAACTCAGTGTTTGTAGTACGGCTTTCATGGTCCTCAACTGCGGTGTCCAGACAAACCTCCATCATCAGTAGGGCCGTGTTAGGTATGCTGTCCGCCCATCAGTATTCACTTGAGAAGAAATGAAATGTGTAGAACAAGTTGATTATGGGAACATTGCTTATAAAAATGTCACCTTCCAGTAGAACTTCCAAAGAATTGATTAATCCAGAGATAATTAGACAGCTCTGGAGCATAGACACACACACACAAACCTTTCCAATCCTCTCTTGCAAAGATAGCATTGATGTACAAGCTGTAAAATTAGCACACATTCAGAAGACACAGCACCGTGCCACTCAAATACTCTCATACAATTCCTACATAAAATATCAACTAATGTAATCCAGTAGCACATTAAAAGAGTACCACGTCAGGACCAACTAGGGGCTCATTCCAAGAATAAAGAATGACTCAATAGTAAGAAGTTAATACAGTTGACCATATTGATGGGTTAAAGGAGAAATACAGGTATTTATTTACAAAAAGATTTGAGAAAATTCAACATCTATTTTTTGATAAAGATTCTTAATAAAGTAGGAATAGATGGAAAATTCCTTAACATGAGAAGTTTTATAGGTAGGTGGAGAGCTTGATAGAGCAAGTGTTAGAAGCCAGCGTAACGATGTGGGTTTCAGCATTCGTACATGCATACATGTGTGCACACATGACTATTAGCTGTCAGCTGTTATTTAGCATAGCTTTGGCAGTACCAAGCCAGGGTTCTCACCCTTGCTGCTGGGCATCATCCGGGAGCTTTTAAGAGCTTCCGTTGTCTCCATTCTGCCCCAGGTCAATGGAAACAGAATCTCTGGGATTGAGACCACTGTATTAGCGAATAAAATAAATGTGAAAAATATAAGACGTATAAAGCCCAAAGGAAGAGACAATATGATCATTATTTCCAGGTAATATATTTCCAGGCTGTATACCTGGAAAACCTAAATGAACCCATTGAATAACTACTGACAGTATTTGGTGGGGTGACTGGTTACACATTTAATGGAGAAATGAGCTTTCCTATATACCAACAACCAACAGAAAACATAATGGGAGATGCTTAAACCATCTGGAAATAATCTGAAGAATGTATGTCATGTGTGGAATACCCTCTCAAACTCTGCTGAGGGAATTCTGCTTCTGAGTATGGTGACCAGCTTGCAACAGACCAGTTTTACCCTAAAGTTAATAGAAAAGCTGGATAAACAGCAGAAAATTACCCGTGGGAGATACCAGAGAGGTACAAAGATAGCCAAGGTTGCAGGAAGGGGAACCAGTTCAGGTGACCCAGCACCGTTGCATTTGCGAATCAATAATCAATACTGGCAGAGGGATGGCAAAGGAGGAAGCAGCTGCTGGGGGTTTCAGAGTGGTCATTCAGGGTCTTTCAAGGTGTGAAAACTCTGGGGGACATCCTAGGCTTTTAGTCAGGACCTCTAGAGGGCTGGGACTACCTACGGCAGGAGGTAGGTAACCCCATCTCCAGCCTGGCCACAGCAGGCTCAGGTAATCTACCCTGCACTGCTGACTGCCAGAAGCTGAAGAAGAACTCTTTATGGGGTAAAATATCAGCTTGAGCCTCTTCCTTTTTCATACACAATATCAGCATGTGGTCAAAATTGCCATGCCTGTTAAGTGACAGGACCAAGAGAGAACAGGCAGATACCAGAGACAGATGCAGAGGTGATCCAGGTATTGAAGTCATCAGGCTTTGACATGGAAATAATGGTGATTAATATATTCAAAACAACAGCTGATAAGTGGAGAATTTCAGAGAAGTACAATAAAAAAAAAAACCCATGGAAATTCTAGCACTGAAGAATGCACTACATGGATTTAGGAGTGCAACCTATGGGTTTAATAGCAGATTAGACAAAGTGGAAGTGAATGGGAAGTAGGTCAGAAGACCATATCCAGAGAGAGGAAAACATGGAAAAAAATAGAGAGAGAGACATATGGACATTGTAAGGAGGTAACATAGTGTGGATTGAAGTCCTCAAAGGGGAGGAGACAGAGAATGGGGAGAAGCAAATTTGAAGGGATAAAGACTAATAGTTTTCCAAGATTTGTGAGAGACATCAAGCAAAAATGCAAGCATTATGAACCATAAGAAGAACACACATGCGTGTGCACACACACACACACGCACACACACATACACACACGCACACACACGGGAATGGTATAGGAAAATTGTTGAAAATGAAAATTTAAAAATAAGGCCTAAAAACAGAAGAGGCACATAACCTCCTAGGTTATAAGACTGCATGGGAGATTGCATTACTGTCCCATATCTCCCTGTTTACCTGCACACATGCCTATTGCTGAGTAACCTTGTGTGATGGATGGCACTCCTTGCCCACTGTCTTATTCTGGGCTCCGCTTCTGGCTTAGCTTGGCTAGTCCGGTGAGGAGGGAATAACAGAGATGCTGGTCCTGACACTAGGGGCCTCTCCTGCTCACATGATGGTCGTTTGAAGTCTGTGGGTTTTGGGGGTGATTCTTTATGCCGTTGAGAGCTGACTTCAATAGGTAGGGGCAGCCAGAAGATAATGGAATGCTATCTTTAAAGAACTGAAAGAAAATAACTGCCAACCTAAGATTCTATACCCAGAGAAATTATCTTTAAAAAGACAGTGAAATAAGTGGGTAGAAAGTCTGTGGCCATAGAGGGAAGCACAGTGGAGAAGGGCTGAAGAGCCATGTGGAGGAGGTAGACTCACGGACAAATCCAAAATCTCCTCTGAGGGGTATGAGGACAGTTGGATAATTGGCAAGACAGTGTTTCTGGGTCAGAAGGTCTAATATTGTATTATGTCAGTTCTCTCAGAATTACCTTTATGTTTAAGCAATTACAATAAAACATTAAAAAATTCCCTTGGAATTAAGCAAACTAGTTTTAAAGTTCATGTTGAGAAGTACATATGAGGCTGAACAGGAAAGTGATGAAACCGAGATGTTGTTTGTTGGGTGTTGACTGACCATCTCACGCCGCAGTGCTTTATGATGATGGGGTATTCAAACCTGAGTGGTTGTGATCGTAAATAGGCAGACAGATTGAAGGAGAAGAATAGAAAGTCTAGAAATAGACCTGAATGCATATGCGTATTTAGTATATGATAATGATGACATTTTAAATCGGTGGGGGAAAAGATGTATTATTCAGTAATGATTTGGGGACAACTGGCCAGACATTTGGAAAATACAGAGCTGAGTCCCTCCCAAACTCCTTACCCCAAAATAAAATCCAGATGGTTCAAAGATTTAAAGTATAATGGGATTTTATAAGTACTAGAAGGAACTTGGGGGAATTTTTAATAATTTTGAGAAGGAATAAATCTTTTAAGCAAGATAGAAAAGACATCTATGAAAATTTAAAATACACATACTTTTAACTCACCAGCCCTACTCCTACGGAATTACGTGATGAATATGCTTAAGTGTATGTGTAAAGAATCAAATGTAAAATGATTCTTTGGAACATTGTAATAGAAAAACCATGAACATCTTAAATATCCTTCAAATTATGGTTCACCCCGAATATGGAACTGTATATGTGTTGATTTAGAAAGACCTCAAGACATTTTGAATGAAAAACAAAGATGCAGAACAGCTGGGATCCGTATTAGAAAAAAATGAAATTGGACCCAATTTCTTTTAGAAAAGTCAAGTCCTATACACTTAAGTGTGAAAGGCAAAACAATAAAGATTTTTATTTTTTTATTTTATTTTAATTTTTTAAAAGATTTATTTATTTATTTGACAGAGAGAGACACAGTGAGAGAGGGAACACAAGCAGGGGGAGTGGGAGAGGGAGAAGCAGGCCTCCCACCAAGGAGGGAGCTCAACGTGGGGCTTGATCCCAGGGTCCTGGGATCATGACCCGAGCCTAAGGCAGACGTTTAACAACTGAGCCACCCAGGCACCCCAAAACAATAAAGATTTTTAGATGCAAATACAATGATTTTGTGACCTTAGTAGACAAAGGTTTTGAAATAGTACATAAAAAGCACTAACCACAAAGGAAAGGATGAATAATTTCAACTACGTTAAAATCAAGAACATTTCTTAATTAGAAAGACACTAAAAAGGGAGTTAAAAAACAAGTAACAGAATGGGAGAAGACATTTTTAAAATTAATTAATTATTTTTGAGAGAGAGAGAGAGGGAGAAGAGGGAGGGGCAGAGGGAGAGAGAGAGAGAATCTTAAGCAGATTCCACGCTCAGCATGGGACCCTACCAGGGCTCCATCTCATGACCCTGAGATCATGACCTGGGCTGAAATCCAGAGTTGTACACTTAACCGACTTAGCCACCCAGGTGCCCCAGGAGAAGACATTTTTAACACTTACCACCAAGAAGTCTCATACTCAAAATATATAAAGAATCCTAACAAACCATTAAGAAAAGACAGAGACAAGAAAAATTAGCATAATGTTTTAACAGGATGTTCTAAGGAGAAAATCCAGATGATTGAGAAATATACAAGATGGTGTTCTCCCTAATTATTAAATTGGAGAAATTAAATTGAAGCCACATGAAATATGGTAGATCAGCTACTCAACTGGCAAAAACTCAAAGTTTACAAATTTTGGATGTTACTGAGAATTGAGCGCATGAGAACTCAGGCCTGGTGGTGGTGGAATAAACAAGGAGTAAAAAGAAGCAAGATGAGCGCCCCCCCCCCCCCCCGCCGTGTGTGTGACCAGTGTGTGTTTGTCCTCTGGGAAGATGTTCTGAAGGGTGCCAAGAATCAGCGGGCAGCAATCTGTAGATTGGTTGAGTGGGATAGGAGGAAAATTTATATTTCATTGTAAATTTTTTTTTTTTGCTGTTTTTTCAATGGGAAAAGAAGTCACCTAAGACTCATACAATACATATTAAAAACATATAATTTAAAATATTTAAATGGCATGCAGCCTTCCCAGTGTGTATCTCATTGGTACAGTGTTGTGTTTTGCCTTCATGTATGGGGGAGAGAGAATGGAGGGGAACGTTCCTCCACAGCAAGGCTAGGGTCTGCATGGTGGGACTGTTTCGGGACTTTCTTCTGCACGCTGCTGAGGTTGAACACAGAGAGACAATCTACTGAAAGTATTTCTGGACCCCCAACTAAGTTTGCTCTTGGTGTTACGCTTAGCAAGTGTCCTGAAGCAGTACTTCACAGGTGTGGTAAGATTGACATAGACCAAAGGGTGTGCTCGGGGTGCCCATAAGTGCCTGATCTGGACTGCAGGGCCCTGCTTCCTGGGAGAGAGGAAGCTTCCCTCCAGTGTCTGTTTACTGGTTCATTTCAGTACTTAGCACACTGCTGAGTGGTTCTGTCTGTAAGTTGTGCAGTGATCCAGAGTGGTTGTTTTTCCATCTTTTAAGCAAATGAAACAATTCATTAAATAAATTTACTATGTCTGTGTGTTCAGCAGACAATAATGAACATTCTTACAACTAGGCAGTAGTTTATATCTAAGTTTCCCTTTTAAGGAAGAAAAAATAAAATTCAAAGATATGCTTGCGACTTCATTGTGAGTCCACATGGGAGCCATATATTTTTCTGCAGGGCTGACCCCTGAGAAAAGGGGGTTCTCTTGGTTCCTCTCTGCCTCTCAACAGCCTTTGGTTGCCAATTAATGTAGCACGTGTGTGCCGAGCACCCCTATTCCTGGCATTTTATAGGCAGTAGAATTTAATGTAAGCAGTGGGCTAGCCTTTCTCTGTGATGTGCATGCCAAAGACAGGAGCAGAGGGGAAGCACGTCATCTGCCTGTCTCCTCCCTCCTTTCTCCCCAAGCTTTGCAATGCTCATGGCCATGTTCTGAGGTCACCTGGATGCTCCTGAGTCCAGGCAGTGACACAGGTGAGGACCGGTGGCCAGGGAGGTCCTCCCTCCACAGACTGATAGCTGCACCACGGCCACCTGTGAAACAGCCACCTAGACAAACTGCCCCCAGCTGACTTTTCAGCCTGTTTCTCACCTGCTGTCGCCTCCATCACCTCCTGGCCATCCTCTAAATCACACACCTTTGAGTTTTTGTTTTAGAAAATTTTAAAGCTGGAGACCAGGGAATGTAAGAACACATCACTTGGTCACAACTGTGTTGGCCCCACGTCATACCCGCAGTAAGACATGTGTGTCCTTGGATGAATATAGGGCTGAGCTGTGGCCGGGACATGAAGGGGAGAGGGCCTGCTGGGCAAGCTCTTTCTCATGCAGAGCCGTCCTCCCTGCTGTAGGATCAGTGTCTTTGCCAAGTAAAACTTGCCGCTTTTCCAAAGTGAGCATGCATAAGGTTGGTTGGTGGGTGTGAATAAGAGGAAGAAGATGGCAGATACTTGCTGCCCGCACTATAAAGGCTATTAGAAATTGGGTCGTTCTGGTTCCATATCTGGAGAAGGAAGTGAAAGGGATGCGTGTGGTAATAATAATGAATAATTTCCCTGCACTGCCATCACTTTGATCTGTCTCGCCCAATGCAGCATTTGAGGTTGGTCCTAGCTCTGCCATCTTCATTTTAATACCAACTATAATACAACTTTGAAAACTTAATAATTTAGGAACAAAAGGAGGTTTTAGTATTTCTGTCTGCTGGGAAAATCACAGAGGATTAGATGATTATAAAAATGAATTATAGGTCACAAGTTTAGTTTGCTGTTTGTTTATTTACAGTGGGCTCCATGCCCAGCACGGAACCAAACGCGCTCGAACTCACGACCCTGAGATCAAGATTGAGCTGAGATCAAGAGTCAGATGCTTAACTGGCCAAGCCAGTCACGCGTCCCATGGTCACCAGTTTCCATGACTACTGAAAAAAACGTGTCTTGTTAATAGTTTCCTTAAGGTGCTACATCTGCCAAATCGCTCAGCCTGCCGACATGCAGAGGAGAAGTCTCCGTCATCACTGGTCTGTTTCACTGTGTGACCACAGGGCTGAATTTAGAGAGAGCTGAGCGAATGCGAGTCTAAATCCCCTGATTCGCCTAAGCCGAAACCTTGTCAGCTCGGTTCCACTCATTTGCGGTGTGGACTTAGGCGGAGCCCATGTGTGTCTCTCTGCTCATGGGGACCGGCCCTGTGTGTCCGTGGGCCCTTTGTCACCGCAGGGTTGTATGTAACCCCAGGGACGGGGCGGAATACGAAGGTGGCTTGCTTTCCGTGCCCCAGGGGTGGAATGTGCTGCGTACTGTTTTCTTTGGAGCCTTGCTCTTTCAGGAGCCGTATCTCAGGATGTTGGACAATCGTGCAGCTTCCATCAGAATTGTGGTAGAATCACAATTCCTCACTTAAATGTTCTGGTGATGGGTGATGGGGAGGGAGAAGAGTCAGATCACGGCGGCGTTTTCTTCTGGCAATTCCAGCAGCTTCAACTTCACGCGTGCCGCCTTTTCCCGTGGCTCTCCACCCAGCTTGCTTTTGGTGTAACACATTCATTTTAAGCAGACTGAGTATATCACAAGGTATCTGTTGCACACGCTCAGCTCAGCTGTCTGCTCGCAGTTCATCTGGAAGATTCCTGTGGATTTAGTGCATGGGCTTAGAACGTGCACCTGAGAACGGGGTTGGGGGGTTCCTCTTACTGGAAACATGCCCCCACGCCCAGGGACCTGGCGAAAATGGAGTTCGCGTGTTTGTTTCCTGGTGTTGGTTAGTTGGGGGAAGAGAAGGGAGAGAAATTGGTTTTGTTTTTCCTCTGGTGTGACTGTCCCTGGACCATGGCCTTGCCCTATTGCTTGCCACACTTAGAGGGTTCCCAGAGGTCTCAAAAAATGAAAGCCCCTTGTTCATGGCACCTTGACATGTAGGCAAATGGTGGAACACTGAGGGAAACCAGCCCTGGGTGGACGGCGTGGGGCGCTGAGAGACTGTGATCTTCTGCCAAAATGCAGAGGCCAGAGATCACCTTCTCTCAGGCTTCTCCCTCGATGCTCCCCAACACCTGGGAAACCCATCTGGGCACCAGACTAGGGAAAGGGATTGAAGGTGAGAAAGGGTCACGTGGCGGGGATGGGTTATCTGGGGGAGGAGGTCACCTGAGGTGGGAGGGTCACCTGAGGGGGATGGGTCACCTCGGGGGAGGGAGGGTCACTGAGGGGGTCACTCTGAGGAGAGGGCTATAGATGAGGAGCTGGGATGCAGGTCAGAACATACCTTCATATCTTTTGTTTGGTCCCACAGAAAAGACCCAGAAGCAGGGCTTTTCTGAGACATTTTATTGGCAGACACCTTGATAGTTGTGTGAGGTTATTATTTGTCTTTTCATTTTAGATTTAACCTGGATCCAGACAGAAATTGGTATTCTTATCTAAGCAGTTCTTATCAGGGTCTTGGCCTGAAAATCACAGCCTCCTCAGAAGCTCGCCCACTCACTGGGGTGAGAGAGGTGTCTGCCCAAGAGCCTGGGGGGGCAGAGGTCAGCGCTCAGAAGAAGACGTTGTTAAAGGGCATTGGGCTTTCAAATGGGTGTTGAGTCAGGTTTCAGAGGAAACGCAGATGCAGGTGTTGGGTGCGCGCCTGCTCCCTGAAGGAAGGCCTTGTCTCGCAGTTGAAGCTCCAGCTGGGCTGGGGACAGGGAGGGAAGCGACCCGGTGTCCGCATGCTTCAACCCCCGGCAGCCGGTATGTCCCACGAGGCCGCGGGCAGTTGTGCCCACCCCGCCCCCAGGCCCAGTGCTGGTGGGAGAAGGGGGTGCAGCATTTCCCAGCGACCCCACTCTTCGCTAGCACTGACCAGTGCAGTGGGAGAGGAGTCGGTGTCCAGGCTGGGGCATTTGAGAGGAAGGGATGGGGCTGCTGAAACGGTTCTGGGACGTTCCCCACCCAGGAGTGGCTGCACTCTCCCCCTCACTGTCGGCCACCCAGGCTGCCTTCTGACCTGTCCCCTGGGACGTGACCCGGGGGGCCTCACACATACAGGACGCTCTGCCACAATCCCAAAGTGATTACGGACTATTGGGATCATTTCCGCCGAGTTTTCCTCTCAGGAAGGGACCCAGCGGGCGGGCTTGCCCAGGTGGGGACAAGTGGCTCCTGATGCCCAGGGACGAAGCATTTGCCCAAGCATGGCTCTTTCAGACTAGACTCTGCCTTCCTCCCTCTTCCTCCAGGGGCCTCCCGGCAGCTGGAAGCAGCGTGAGTGCTCAATTATGTAATTAATTTTAACAAGCTCCACAGTGAGATTGACCAGGCGCAGAGAGCAAGCCTACTGTTCTTAAAGATTTGTGGGAAAAATCTCATTAATTCTCCCTTGATTCATTTGATCCTTTCTCAAGAAATTCAGTTTATCAATTTGCTACAAACCAGTCCCTGGATTTATGGGGAACTGAGGCAAGAGAAGGTGACTTTAAAGCCGTAGATGCCCTCTGTTGAGATTTCACTCCTGGTGTTACTGCTGCAGATGTGGTGATGGAGACGGGCATCTTCTGTGGCATCAACACATAGGCTTCTGGGCTGACAAAGACCAACTTGTCCAATGATCTGGTATCCATCTAGTGGGAAACACTAGCTTGTTATATGCTAGAACAACTATATATATATATCCATCCATCCTGAAAGGGCGCTGTCCTGCTTCAGTAGTTATGTTTTATATTTCTGGGCCAATGCCTTTGATACTTTGTGTTCCTTTTTTCTCTTTCTTTTTTTTTTTTTTAAAGTAGGCTCCATGCCCAGGGTGGAGCCCAATGTAGGGCTTGAACTCATGACTCTGAGATCAAGACCTGAGCTGAGACCAAGAGTCAGATGCTTAACTGACTGAGCCACCCAGGTGCCCTGACGCTTTGTATTTTTAGAAATTTCTTTTAACCAGCTAATGTGGGAAGTTTGTGTTTGGACCTGCTCCTCTTCTTGTCTCCCATAAGGTGGGAATAATGGAGTAGATGAAATCTGTTTTAATTTTTTCAACAATGGAAATGTATTATTTTACTTTCTGATAAAAAAGGAAACATAGATTCATTTCCTTCCATGCCTTTTTCATGTGCAGGTTTCTTATATTTAAAGCATTATACACAATAAAAAAAGGAAACATGCTGAATGGTGACTATTTGGGCAGTACAGAAAGGTATAAGGAATAAGATCAAAATCACCCACTTTATCCTAGAACCCCAAAATAATCATTGTGAAGGACATTTGAGTGAATATCCTTCCCCATGCCTTTCTGGGCACAAAAATGGAATCCTATAATTCTCCAGATTTTTCTTGTCACTTGTAAAAATACAGACTCCTTTACCCTGGTCTGCTGAATAGTGTTCTACTGGTGGATACTGACAGGCAGTGCCCCTTATATGGAAATACAGTTATTTATTGAGCCAATCCCCTAATGATGAAAACCAAGGTTTCAGTGTTTTTCCATTATTCAGATATTAACCATTAATGAGAATCTTTTCTAAGTCCTCGTGTATTTGTGTATGGAAAGGAATGGGTGGAAAATGCTGTGGGTTTCAGTGTTCTGTTTCAGCCCCTTTAACTGGCATATGATGATGTTCTTAACTTACGTTTGGGGAAACCATCACTCTCAGGTTTTTAACCATGTCGGGTGGTCAGAGAATGGTCTTCTGACTATCACTGTCAATGTTGAGTAAGTGTGGCTGGTGCTGTGCCAGACCCTAATATACCCTTCAGACCCTTCACAGATACCAAGGTCTCCAATTTGGGGCCTTTATGGAAAGCATCTAGCTCTTAGAAGCAGGACCTGGAGGTGTTTGGTGCCTGAATATCAAGCCCTTGGAACATATGTTTGAGGTGGTATCTTTGCCTACAAGAGGACAGTTTTCTAGTAAGGTTCTCCAACTTTGTGGGCTGTGGCCACCCAAGCTCTCTCGGTGGGTTTAATGCATGTTCTTTGTTCTTACAACTGCGTCTGGGGAGAGTGTCAGCTCAGAAGTGACGATATGTTTGAGTACGGGCAAGAAGTTGGCAGGATCCAGTAGGATTCATGCGAGGACATGGAACTAAAGCTGTTTCCTAAGTGATTTAATGCATTACGTATAGGGAATGCAGGTGGTGCCACAACATGACACCACAGAAGCTGAAACTACCTTTCCCGTGGGTCAATCCTCATCACTCCCAGGACTCAGTATTTACACTTCGCAAAATGAGCTCCAAAAGATCTAGCCTCCCTGTGAGTGCTGTGAGATATACTACTTAAAATAAGCCCAGAGGGCTTTGCATATTGGGTACTTCTATTGTTAGTCTTTCAAAACACATCTTGCAATTAGTATAAAATTGTTTCTCTATCCTATACTTCCTATATCTATTTAACAGATATTTAATATATAAATACACACTAACAATTAATATTTAAAAGAATGAGAGATGGCCTAGAATAGGGATTGGCAAATTTGTCTGTAAAGGGTCAGATGATAAACATTTTTTACTTTGAAGGCCAGATAAGGTCATTGTCTCTTTTTCCTCCTCTTTTCTCCTTCTTCAACCCTTTAAAAGGCCCTGTAAGAAGAGAAAAAGGGCAGGGTTGGGTCTGAGGGCTGTAGTTTGCTGACCTGTGATCAGAGTCTCTCCTACAGAGTTGTTGGCAGTGGAAGTTCTCCTGAGCCCTGTGTTACTCAGCTGAACGTCCGGCCTAACCTAAGGCTTTAAAGGGTGTTTTCACACAGTGTGTATTCATATTTGGCAATTTCCAAGAACATTATGATCATCAGGATTGAACTACCGACTTCCCCTCTCTTGGCTATGATGACCTAGTTTGCAGCAGAGCAGATTTCCTGCAAAGAACAACTAGAAAACCTGAATAGAAAACAGAAGATGCATATTTGAAGGCATTGGGCAGCTGCTAAAGCAACTGGGATTTGCCTAGATCCAAAAGAGATGGGGCCTGTGGAGAGCCAACATCTGCAAGCTGCTCTTTCCCTCTGGGCATTTGCAATTCTTGGCAAAAGAGGCTGAGAAACTGGGGAGGAGTTGTCAGGGTAAAGGCATGGAAAAGAGAGAGAAAGCAGCAGAGCGTTTTGTCCTCCCACACAAAGTGCAATTCTCCAGATCCTGAAGAGAGGTAGGCACTGGAAGAGCGTCCAACACCTGTGACTTTCTCCCCTGAGGCATTTGCCTAATTCTTGAGTTGCACAGCTAAAGGCTAATCTGAAGGATATGGAAAGCAGAGCAGAATTTTTGGCAGTCTCTTGATGCCAGAGAGACAAAACTGGAATTCCAGGCTTTCTAAGAAAGAGGGGTCAGAACCCACATCCTAGGTCTTAGCTGAGACCCCTGATGAGTCACACCCTAGGTGTGTGGAAAAACCAGAGACAGAATTATCCTTACAATGATGATGAGGGTTAGGCCTTGATTGGATTAAGTGACCTGGCCCTAATTTGGCTGCCTAACCAGGGAGGAAGGTAAGAAGATCAAGTCAACCAGGGCCTCTGCAGTTTCATAGGTGATGTCTGGCATTCAGTTGTCAAGGATGAAGGGCCAAGACCAAGACACAAAAACATGATAAAGAATGCTTATAGTTATTATACTTACCACACTTAAATTTTAAAATAACTGTGATTGGGGCGCCTGGGTGGCTCAGTCGTTAAGCATCTGCCTTTGGCTCAGGTCGTGATCCTGGAGTCCTGGGATCGAGCCCCGCCTCGGGCTCCCTTCCCTCGGCGGGAAGCCTGCTTCTCCCTCTCCCTCTCCCCCTGCTTGTGTTCCCTTTCTCACTATCTCTCTCTTTCTGTCACATAAATGAATAAAATCTTTAAAAAAATAATAAAATAACTGTGATTGCTATGTCCAAGAAAATAGATGACAAAATAGATTATTTTACCAGGGAAATGGATTTTTTTTTTAGAGAGAGAGAGATAGAGCGTGAGTGGGGGGTAGAATGGAGGGGCAGAGGGAGAGGTGAGAGAGAATCTTAAGCAGGCTCCACACCCAGTGTGGAGCCCAAGGTGGGGCTCGATCTCACAACTGTGGGATCATGACCTGAGCTGAAATCAACAGTCAGTCACTTAGCTGACTGAGCCATCCAGGCACCCCGAGGGAAATAGAGTCTATGAATAAAATAATCAGATGAAAATACCAGCACTGAATTTATAAAGACTTAGTGATGGGTATAGCAGAAGATTAGACACGGCAGGAGAGCAGATCAGTGAAGTGGAAGTAGGTCAATAGGAAATAACCAGGCAGAACAGCAGAGCAGGAGCACCTGGCCAGCTCGGTCAGAGGAACATGCGACTCTTGATCTCAGGCTTGTGAGTTTGAGCTCCACATTGGGTGTAGAGATTACTTAAATGAATAAATAAATAAAAACTTTAAAAAAAAGAATAACAGAGCAAAGCTGACAAAAACTCTAGAAAAGAGTATATGAATGTGGGATATGCTGAAAAGGTCTACTCTGCATGTCATATAAGTGGAGTCCCAGAATAGGAAGGAAGATGGTGAAGAGGCAATATTTGAGGAGATAATGTCTGAGATTTCTTTTTTAAAACTGAAGAAAGTTTACCAAACCTTGGATATTAAAAGATCTACTAAGTAGCCATTTTGTAGGTATAGAGAGGTTGAATATTGGTAGTTTCATATGGTTCAACATCATAGAATGAATTCAGATCAAACCACACCTCTGAATATCATAGTAAAATTAGTAAAACTAAAGTTGAAGAGAAAATGTGGAAAGCAACCAGAGAAAATATCTGTCAACCCAGAAATATAATGCTCACTGAAATTATTTTTCAAATATAAAGGTGAAATAAAGACATGCCCGGACAAAACTTGTGATATTGCATCGAGAGAAGACTCTCACTGAAATATTAAGGGGAGTTCTTCTGACAAAGGAAAATAGCTCCTCATGGAAGCAGGAGATGCAGGAAGAAATGGAGAGCAGTGAGAGAGGCAAGTAGGTGGTAAAGTCACCCAGGTACTGACTGTGTGGGAGGGACGTGTCCTTAGGTTCCAGCATCATGCTGGATGCAATGACTGTGTTAATGCTGTAATGAATCAGGGATCCTGTTGTGATTTCTAGGGTGGCCACAAAAAGAATAGCTAGCAAGTAAGGGGAAACAAGGAAGTAATAAAAATACTCAATCAAGAAGAAGGCATAAGGGAGAGAAAAAAAGGAAATGTAATGCAGGCAGAACAAATAAAAAGTCAGTGATAAGATGGAAGGTGCAAACCCCAATACACCAGTGATGGTGTTGAAATTAAATGGGTGGGGGGCACCTAGGTGGCTCAGTAGGTTGAGCGTCCGACTCTTGATTTTAGCTTAGGTCATGATCTCAGGGTTGTGAGATTGAGCCCTGTGTGGGGCTTGGTGCTGGGTATGGAGTCTACTTGGGATTCTGTCTCTCCCTCTCTCCCTTCCCACTTGTCCCCTGTCACTCTGCATGCTCTCTCTCTCTCAAAAAAAAAAAAAAGGGCTAATTTTCTTTTTTTTGGATAGAGAAAGAGAGAATGGGAGGTTTAGTAGAGGGGCAGACAGAGAGGGAGAATCTTAAGTAGGCTCCACGCCTAGTGTGGAGTCCCAAGTAGGGCTCCATCTCACAACCCTAAGATCATGACCTGAACTGAAACCAAGAGTCAGATACTTAACTAACTGAGCCACCTAGGTGGCTGAAAATTAAAGATTGACATTAAAAAACTGAACTGTATTATGTGCTCTTACCAGAGGCCATCTTAAATGTGGGATATAAAAGATAGGAAAATAAAAGAATGGAAGAGGATACCATGAAAACACCTAAAGAGAGTTGATATAACTGTACTGGTATACAGAGTCGATTTTAAGGTAGAAGTATGTCTAGAGATAAAAAGAATCATAAAAAAAACCCGAAGAGGGCGCCTGGGTGGCTCAGATGGTTGAGTGTCTGCCTTCGGCTCAGGTCATGATCCCAGGGTCCTGGGATCGAGTCCCGCATCGGGGCTCCCTACTCCGTGGGAGCCTGCTTCTCCCTCTGCCTCTCTCTCTCTCTGTCTCTCATGAATAAATAAATAAAATCTTAAAAAAAAAAAAAAAACCCTAAGAGTCTGTTGACCAGGAACACACAATATCATAAATTTAATGCCTCTGATGTAACTTCAAAATACATAAAGCAAAAATTGAGAGAATCAAAGGAAAGATAGAAAAAATGCACAATCATGATTAGACTTTAGCATCTCTCTAAACAATTGATGGAACAGACAAAAAAAAAAAAAACCAACAAAAAACAAAAAACCCCAGAAAACCAACCCAAATGTACAGAAGATCTGGAGAATAAGATGAGCAAACTTAACCTAATTGACACACCCAGAACATTGCACCCATCCAAATAGAATATGCATTCTTTTCAAGTATAATTTTTACTAAATTAAAATTGATCATATGTTGGGCAAAAAACATTTCTAAAGATTAAAATCATTCAAAATGTTTCTGTGACTTGAGGAATTAAGCTAGAAACCCATAAAGTTAATAGAAAATTCCTAAATGTTTGGAAATTAAATACTCTTCTAAATACCCTATATATCAAAAAGAAAATAGAAATTAGAATGTATTTTGAACTGAATGATAATGAAAATACAACATTATAAACGTTGTGAGATGCAGCTAAAGCTACAGTTGGAAGGAAATAATGATCTTAAGCGCTTTATTAGAAAAGAAGAGAAATTGAAAATAATCTACATATCCATTGCAAGCATTTAGAAAAAGTTAGGAAATTGAACTTGAAGGAAATAATGAACAAAATATAATGTAGCAGAAAACAAATGTACAGTGGAGAGAATGAACAAAGCCATTCATTGGCTCTTTAAAAAGATTTTAATATAAATTTATGACAAGATCAGTAAAAAAGGGAGGGACCAAATTACTAATAGCAGGGATGAAAAGTGGGATCACTATAGACCCTACAGATGTTAATAAGACAATAAAGGACTATTATGAACAATTTTGCCTGTAAATTCAGATAAAATGGCAAACTTAGGTATATATATATATTTCGCTCTGCGATTCAGCAGTTCCACTCCTAGGTATGTACTCCCAACAGAAGTGCATACGTAGATGTACAAAGGATGTGTACGAGAGTGCTCCAGGCAGCTGCGTCCCTAACAGCCCCAAACCGGAAATGTGTCTTACGTGTCCATCACTTACATACAGAGGAATATGTAAATAAATGTGCTCACACGATGGAATACCATAGAGAAATTACAAAACACCAACTAGTGTTACACGAAAGAGTGTAGATAAATCTCACAAACACAACACTGAGCAAAGGAGCCAGGGCACACAGAAAAGAGCACACAAAGCGTGATTCCATTTACATGAAGTTCAAATAGTCAGAAGACGAACTGTGGTGCTATTATTAAGGTGATGGTGGCTGAGTGGGGTGGGGTGTGCGTCTGGGTTACGGATCTATGTTTCAGTGGGTGTGCACGCTCTGTAAGAATTCATCGGGCTGGATGCTTCTCATGTGTGCACTGCTTGGAAGACATGTTATATTTTAACAAAATGTTTATGAAAATATTTCTCTAGCTGTGGTTCGCTTTCATAACACTTTAAACATATGCCAGGGGCCATAAAAAATATTTTCATAGCTGATCCTCACAGAAAACCTTTGCAGAAGGAGACTCCAAGCGTCAAGTGACCTTCACCCTCCACTCAGGGATGGGGTCTGAGCCAGATCCAGCACCCCAGCTCCAACTCAGTGTGGGTCCTCCACTCCCTGCTCCCTTCAGCACTGGCCTACGTGGGAGGTTTGCTGTTTATAGCTGTCCATAGCTGGATAGGTTTAGGTGCTTGTTTAGGGAACACGTCTACGCTTTCTGAGCACCTGCTGTGTGTCCTGTGTTAGCCACTGGGCAGACGCTTCTACATATCACTGCTCTTAGTCTGAAGATACTCCTAGAGAACATACACGTTGGCTACCTCCGCTGAGCCGCACTTTTCTCTTCTCCTTCCTGTTCCATGAAAGTTACACACGGTCTGGGGATTCTGGAAAGTGCATCTCGGTAAAGTCAAGGAGAAAATTCCAAATCCCTGACTGCAGCAATTGGTTCGGGAGAGGTTATGTGACCCATGCTGATCCCGTCAGAGTGATTCGTAGGACTTTGGGAGAATTCTGGGGAAAGACCCCTTTTTCTACTCGGGTGGACAGGAAGGTAGGTGTGAGAGCATGCCACCATAATCACCCAAGGGATGGAGCTAGCAGGTGCCTTCCATGACAGGGGGCCGATCAGAGAGAGGGAAAGAGAGCAGACCACGAGTAACACAGGGGAGCCACTGGATGAAACTCCCCTGCAGTCAGCCCTTTCCTCAGCATTCTTTAGTTAAGTGAACCAACGTATTTCCTGATTTTAAGCTAGTGTCAGTGACATTTTCTCCAACTTGCAGCTGAAAGCATCCTAATTGTTACAGAAATGAAGATCTTGATTAGTTCTGATTTGTTCAAAATCACACAGCTAACAAAAAGCAGAGCCAGGGATTAGCGCATGGGTTTTTCTCAGTCCGAGCCCTTTTTCCACTAAACTGTGTCAGCGAAGTGCAAGGAGCTGGCGCTCAGTGAAGTGCTTCTAGCTCACGGGCGCGAAGCCATCCCAAGATAGCTGAGCCCATGTTGAGCCCTGCAAGGATGGCTATGCCATGGAGTGTTCTTGTGAGGCTGCTCAGACTCATTCTCACTTAAACTCATGTAAAACAGACACCCATCACCGCTCCAGTCCCAGAGACCACTCCATTTGGTAGCAAGGGCCAGGGAGCAGCCTTTGCTGCATTCCTTAGTCAGTTGCCATTCAATGTGATTCTCTTGCCTGTTGGATTCATGACAAAGCATTTTAGTTTAAGCAAATTCCATGTTGCACAAGAAAGCTTTTTAACCTCATGTTGTCTTAAGGAGTGCGTTGGCTCGGTCTGGGGAGCATCTTTACGTCTTTGCCCTCTGTGGATCCTTCGTATTCTACCCCCTTGCTCTTTTTCCTCTAAATGATTGCTTTTCTTTGGGCTTGACATTTCAGACCCTATTAGCTCACAATCCATGGTATGTTATGGGACTCTGCTCCTGCATCAATTTGAATTTAAATTTCATTTAAGTGAAAAGCCTGTGTATTTAGTGAAAAATCAGAAAACCAGTCTACCTCCATCTTTCCATACATTTGCATGCTTACAGTTCTGGCCTGGAGCATTTTCCTTTCAGACAGGACTCTGCTGTTTGGAAGGGCAGTTTGTGCACACCTGAGCACAAGGTAGCCAGGATAGGACTTCAAGCGGGAATGGGGTGAGGCCAGTGGGAGCCGAGTGTGCCTGCGAAATCTGTGGAAGCTGAGGATCAGGACCAAGGACTAGAGCTGATGGACAGCAGACAGGAGGTGAAGATCATTGCGGAGCTAGATGGTGAAGGGTGAGCCTAAGGCAGAAAGCCAGGAGAGCAGGTGAGTGCTGGAGTTCCTGTCAGCATTAAATCGGTGAGCATCATCCTGAGTCTGCAGCAGGAACAGGCACTAACGAAGGACTATGCTCAGTGGCCTCCCTTGAGGTTTCCTGGTGCCCAGCCATCTTCACGGATCTGTTAGAATGTGCCATTGCTTCTGATATAAGTATGTTCTTCCTGGAGACACTGAGCAGCCTGCCCTGTTGAGAGAAGTGGTCTTGGCATGAAAAGCCTGTCCGCTGGGCAGGCACTGCCCAAGGCACAGGGATAGCCAGTCACTGACTTGTCCTTGGCATGATCCATGTTAAAAGGCATGGACTGGATCAGAAAGCAGATTCTTCAGTAGCAGAGCAATTGTATGAGAATATTATGAGTTAATAACAAAAAGAGCCAGCTAGGAGTCGAAGCCTTGGGTCCAAGTACAGGCTTTGTTGCCAAGCAGTCATGTCACCCCAGAATGATTCCATCTGATCTGGGTGGGGTTTGTAGAATAGCCCACTTCCTCCACCCCACCTTGCCTCTGCTCTTGCAGCAGAGATGTGCTGACATTGGGTGGAGGAGCAAGGGGCTGGGCCGTGAGTGCAAGACATTTTTGTTTTACTGTAGTTCCTTTTATTGCTGTAAATTCCCACTGCTATAGAAAACAGTTGTTTTTATTAGAAAAGACTCTGAGAGAAGTGATTAAGGAAAATGCAAACACAAATAGACTGAATTTTCCCAGCAAAATCAGGAAAGAAAGTTGTAACTGAACTGTGACTCCCTTCCCTTTAGATTTTACACTTCCTGGCTCTTCAAATCTGCCACAGTCCATGCAGGGGATTTGCTAATTGAAATTATCCACCTTGGCAAAGTGGAGGCTTGGCAAACTATGAGCAATGATGGATACTGTGTGCCATTAAAAGGCTTTTTAAAAATTATTTTTAAAAAAGTTTTTATTTAAATTCCAGTTAGTTAACATACAGTGTAGTATTAGCTTCAGGTGTATATAAAATGATATTTATAAAGACTTTTCTAAGGACATAAGGCGACTCTTCTGAAATGATGTTAAATGAAAAAGGGAGCCATACAATTATATAAATAATGTGATCTCAAACATGTGAAGAGTTCCTGAATGGGGGAAAAAAAAAAAGGAAATGTGCCAGAATGTTAATGGCCGTTCCTCCAGTTGGCGGGTTATGAGTAATTTTAGTTTCCTTCTCTATATTTCCTCTGTGTCCAAACATTCTTTAAAAGAACAACCTAGGGCGCCTGGGTGGCTCAGTTGGTTAAGCGACTGCCTTCGGCTCAGGTCATGATCCTGGAGTCCCGGGATCGAGTCCCGCATCGGGCTCCCTGCTCGGCAGGGAGTCTGCTTCTCCCTCTGACCCTCCCCCCCCTCATGCTCTCTCTATCTCATTCTCTCTCAAATGAATAAATAAAATCTTTAAAAAAAAATAAAAAAAAAATAAAAGAACAACCTAAGTGACTCTCAGGAAAGGCTTTTTTAAGGGTCTCACCACTGCTCTCTTTTTCTGAGCTGTGAAGAACAGACTCTCTTCAGTGCTCTGAATTACACCTTCCCTTTTATATATTCAGCATCCCTATTTAAAAAATTACTTTTTTTATTTTGGCCTGAAATAAAATGCTCGGTTTCCACGTCTGTCTTTTTTTTAAATTTTATTTTATTATGTTATGTTAGTCACCATACATCACATCATTAGTTTTTGATGTAGTGATCCACGATCCGTTGTTTTCATATAACACCCAGTGCTCCATGAAGTACGTGCCCTCCTTAACACCCATCACCGGGCTAACCCACCCCCCAACCCCCCTCCCCTCTAAAACCCTGTTTGTCTCTCAGAGTCCATAGTCTCTCATGGTTCATCTCTCCCTCCGATTTCCCCCCCACTCATTTTTCCCTTCCTTCTCCTAATGTCCTCCATGTTATTCCTTATGTTCCACAAATAAGTGAAACCATATGATAATTGACTTTCTCTGCTTGACTTATTTCACTTAGCACAGTTTCATATGTGGCTCCTGTTTAAAGATTCTCAGTGGCTTTGTTGGGTTCCATAACACCCTGTTTAACACTTGATTAGAGGTTAAGAGAACCACTGAAATTTAGAAACCTCGCAGAATTTAAGGCCTAGGCAGATTAGATATTGAGGCACCTGCTAGAGAGGAATAGGATTTTAGTCTCTTTTCTGATGGCAAATCAGATAGGACCCTTTCAGTGTATAATTCCAGGTTCTTAGCTGCAACCCACGGACCCGCTGTGGTCTCTAAAGCTTTTCCTTTGTATGTACTTCTCCAGCAGCACGTGAGGGGTGGGAAGCTCCTGTCGGATCCCGCCCAGCCAGGCTTCCTTCCTCCTGGACGCCATCTCTGGTTCCACACCTGCTCTCTCTGTGGATCTGTACCTTCCCTTCCTTACCTGACATGTCTGCTTGGCCACCTAGTTAGTCCAGCCTACCTTCCCAAGAGGGTCTCTCCGATCCGCCTTCCCATATTCATGCTGACGAAGCTTGTTGCTCCCCCTCCATGCCCCCAGTGTGCTTGGATGTACCTCCAGGTCAGTATATATCCCTCGTGGTGTTTTGTTGTAACAGTCTATTTCCATATCTATCTCTCTACCACTGTGCCAGTCAGGGTTTCCAGAGAAACAGAATCAACAAGGGGTGTGTGTGTGTGTGTGTGTGTGTGTGTGTGCCCACCTGCTTGTCTATAAAGAAATTTATTTTAAGGAATTGGCTCACGTGATTGTATGGGCGTAAGTCCAAAATCTGTAGGGCAGATCTGAGTCTGCAGACTCAGGCAGGAGTCGAAGTCATGGTCATGAGGCAGACTTCCTTTTCCGGACACCTCAGCCTTTGCTCTTCAGACCTCCAACTCATCAGATGGCGCCCACCTGCATAATGGATGCCTTTAAAGTCAGTGAAGGCGGTTGGGAATCACATTTGCAAGACAACATCACAGCTACATACCTATATTCGTGTTTGTTTGTGCTGGGTGTGACAGCTTAGCCAAGGCACGTGCATAACTGGCCACCTAGCACTCGCTGTGGACCCTCCAGTAGCCACAGACTTATTAAGGAGGAACCTGGAGGGTCAGGTCTATAATTAGCCTTCATCTCCAGCAGTTCTGGTCCATCTCTCTGCTTTTGCATGGAGCAGTGTGCACTTGGGCACTCAGAGCCAATGTGTTCTAATTACAGATTTTAGGAGCAATACAGTGTTAATGGGCAGAGTTTCTAAAAATGATGCCCCACTTTGCTCCTTGCCTGAATTCCATTGTAGCTGAGCAGGAATCAAGATGGCTTCTTGTTTTATCAGTGCTTTGTTTCCCCTTGGGTGGCAGCTTGATAAAGCCAGTGGAGAACGGACTGCCCGGCAAACAGAACTCTCCCTGCTGCCCGGGCCTCTGTGTCCACGTGGGGACACTGCCTGGGCCTCTGTGTCCACATGGGGATGCTATGCTCAAAGCATGGGCACTCCTGGGCCACGCGTCGTGGTGCATCTCGCCCTGTGTCTTGGGGTGGGGAAGGCTGAGCTGGCATGGTCAGCTGGGGGCTGGCCCCGCAGGTGGTTCCCAGGGCAGTCAGGCCACTTCTACGCTCCCAGACTTTGAGCATGCTCTTTGCGCCCTCCCATTTCATTTTCCTCATCTATAAAGTGCAAATAAGAAATTACTGCTTCAGAGGGGAGTGTGAGGGTTAAGCGAAATAAACCATTGAACACTGAAGACTCAGTGCGTCCTAGCTGTTTCATGATTAAATTCCAGTCGGTCTCAATTCTTTGGTCTTAGCGTAGTGTACCGTCTCTGCTTCTGGATCTCCTCATCTAGAGGAGGAGGGAGCCGGACTCATCTCCAGGATCCCCTCCTCGAGGAGCGTCCGGGGTGAGCTGAGTGCTCAGTGAAGAGACACAGTTTGGGCCTCACTGACGGGCGGGGGAGGTCACCTGGGGGAGGATCCAGAGAGATCCTCCCAAACTTTACTGCCCACTGCTTGAATGTCCAGCGGGTTCTCTGCGCACACACCCCTGAAGCCCCTCGGGCAGGTGTGGCCCATGGTGTCACCTGCTCCAGGGGCGGCTGAGGCCCCACAGCTGGTGGGCCGTGGGGCCTCAGATGTGGTTATAGGTTCTCGCCACTCCTTACCATTGGGTCTCCTGTCTGTTCCTCCAGGTTAGATCCCTGCTCAAGCCGATCCTTTGTTATCTTAAAAAGTGAAATAAGTTAGAGAAAGACAATCATCCTATGATCTCACTCATATGTGGAAGTTAAGAAACAAGACAGAGGATCATAGGGGAAGGGAGGGAAGAATAAAATCAGACAAAATCAGAGAGGGAGCCAAACCACGAGAGACTCTTAACTCCAGGGAACAAACTGAGGGTTGCGGGGGGGGAGGGGGGGGGGGGGTAACTGGGGGATGGACATGAGGAGGGCACATGATGTGATGAGCACTGGGTGGTTTTTTTGTTTGTTTGTTTTTTTAAAAGATTTTATTTATTTATTTGACAGAGAGAGAGACAGCGAGAGAGGGAACACAAGCAGGGGGAGTGGGAGAGGGAGAAGCAGGCTCCCCTCTGAGCCAGGAGCCCGACGTGGGGCTCGATCCCAGGACCCTGGGACCATGACCTGAGCCGAAGGCAGACGCTTAACGACTGAGCCACCCAGGTGCCCCTAATGTGCATTTTTTTTTTTTAAAGATTTTATTTATTTATTTGACAGAGACAAAGCGAGAGAGGGCACACAAGCACAGGGAGTGGGAGAGGGAGGAGCAGGCTTCCCGCCGAGCAGGGAACCCGATGATGCAGGGCTCGATCCCAGGACCCTGGGACCACGACCTGAGCCGAAGGCAGACGCTTAAGGACCGCCCCGTGAGCACTGGGCATTGTATGCAACTGATGAATCTCTAACCTCTAACCCTGAAACAAAAAAAAGAAAAAGAAAGAAAAAGTGATGGCATTTGAGGTGAATTTGCGTAAGGACGCTCACTTCAGGTTTTCTTGTTGCTTTGGCCGGCCTAGCGGAGGAAGAAGCTCCGTCGTGTTAGACTGGAATTCCTGCCCAGGAAGCTGCCGTGTGTCCCACCAGTGCCATTCCCCTTCTCGCTTAGTCTGGAGAGCCTTGTGCCTGTTCGTCTTGTCTTCCTCTCTACTTGCCCTGCAGATGAGATCCAGATACACAAGACCTGAGTGTGTTCAGGCTGGCTGAGCTCGGTTGAGGCACCGTGACGGGGTCTGCTGAGCTCGGTTGAGGCACCGTGACGGGGTCTGCTGAGCTCGGTCGAGTCACTGACGTGGTCTGCTGAGCTCGGTCGAGGCACCATGACGGGGTCTGCTGAGCTCGGTCGAGGCACCGTGACGGGGTCTGCTGAGCTTGGACGAGGCACCGTGACGGGGTCTGCTGAGCTCGGTCGAGTCACTGACGTGGTCTGCTGAGCTCGGTCGAATCACCGTGACGGGGTCTGCTGAACTCGGACGAGGCACCGTGACGGGGTCTGCTGAGCTCGGTCGAGGCACTGTGACATGGTCTGCTGAGCTCGGTTGAGTCACCGTGACGGGGTCTGCTTGGTGGTCACCAGGAGGCCTGTGCTTCACACCTCAGGCCTTGCTCAGTGCTGCAGGCCACAGGGTTTCACGTGGCATTTGCTGCTTCAGGTGGAGGAGTGGGTGTCTTCTTTTTTCTTATTTCTATCTTCCTTTTATTTGACTTTCTTTGAGACATGCAAGAGTTTGTGTATGCATCTGAAATGAGGATCTGGCAGGTTTCAGAATTTTCCAGCTCCCTTCAATGTCCAGATTGGTAATTCGAGAAGTCAGATGGTGTTCTTGGAGCTGCCACTGAGGGGATTTGCTGATGCCTCTCCATGTGCATATTCCGGTTCTCCCAAACCAAAGCAGCCCATTTCTCCTGCTCCACACGTGTGGGATGCTGTCTTTGCAGACTGGAAGCCTTCAGTGTTGTAGATTTTTCTTGGTTGTGGTTGAATTTCCTCGTAGGCCGACACAGTTGCCAATCTCTGAGGCAGGATTTGGTAGGCTTGTGAAATTAATGAATTCCAGCACAACTGCATGTTTTAATGGCACTTCTTTTGTGGGTGCTCTTTGAATAGTGGATTTTACTGGAGTGTCTCTGTGATGAATCTTGATTGCCAGTGACCAAACTGCCTCCTTTAGGGTAGCCTGGGCTCCAGGCTCAGCACTTCTGCTGTAGGATATTGCACGCAATCTGGTACCGAAGGAGGGTCTAAATTGTTTACAGTTAAGACAGCTTCACTTTTGTACTCCAGACCTTAGGGATGATAGTGATTCTTTATTTTCTCCACAGCTATTGGTGAATATGTGGCAGTAAAATGTTTGATCACTACTTCTAAATGTAAGAATTTTAGATTTCAGTTATATCCCATTTATATCAAACAGAACATATGGGTCTCAAAGCAGCACAGAACATATTGGAGACAAACCCAGCAATTTGCTCCACTATTCAGCTTCATTTTTTTTTTCCACTTTCATGGAAACCATAAGATTGTTTTTGTGTTTCAGATCAAACATGTTTTTGAGCAAAGAGTACATTACCCAGCTGTCCTAAAAGCCATTACTTATCACTGTTCAAATTTAATCTGAGCCATCTGTTACATTTCTTTCTTTCCATTTATTTTTGAGGCCCATCACGGGAAAGCTGCTTCTTGACATATCTCACTTGGAGAAACTACAAAAAGGAAAATATGTTAGAAACTTTAGATAACATTTTGTCGATGCATTTTGCATAAATAATTAAGTTATATTCCACTTAGGATTCAATAACTCTATGCTCTTACCCCAAATTAAAATAAATTTGAAGACTCCAAGAAACAAAATGAATCTTCTATTAATATTTGTTAATGGGGTGGGTCTCAGTAATAAGCAACAGGTTAAATTCTTCCTTTTAATTGTGATTCAGTAGAAATTTTTCTCTGAAGACCTGAGACTAAATTATGGTATGCAGTGTATGTGCTAATGTATTTACTAATGGTAATGTGCCTGGTAAATGTGTGTAACTGGTTTGTTTTTATTCCGAAGCCTGGATAAAAATCTGAGCCGCACAGGCTTAAGGCTGTAGGAGAGTTGTCACTCCAGAAATGAACTTGAATTCACTTAATTTTATCATAAAAGGACGTTGGCAGAATTGGGTATGTGGTTGGTTTCTGAAAGCTGCACAGGGTTTGGAAATTTTAAGAAGATAATGGGTAGAATTTCTCCGCATGACTTTTTTGGAACCTGGGGTGCTTTATTCCTGGGACTGTAGCCCCATGGGCCATGACACACTGTGACATGGCCGTGCTGGGGACGTGGACACATCACTAAACAGAGATGGGGTGGGGACGCATCACTCCATCCAGTCATGACAGATACCCTTGTGGGACACGTTTCTCAAATGGGGGTGCAAGAGAAGGGAGAGGAGAGTCATCAGCCAGGGGTTATTTTTCTGGAAGCCCATTTGGTTGAGAATGAAGATATTGTTTTCATGATTTACATTAGCCCCTGTCTTTGGGAAGAGAAAAGAACACAGATATCATGCCTACATGTGTGACTTGATTAGGCATAATATTCTTTAAGCCTTCCCTTCTTGGAAATATGTCTTAAATTGAAAGCATAAGACAGCTTTGCCAATATGCATTTGCCTTTGATGAAGAGGGAAGAACACATGCCGACCCCTCTGCTTAAAGCAGCCCTGGACACCCCCACCCTCAAAAGACAAACCCAAGATTTGTGTTCTGAAAAGAGCCCCCAAGAGACCAAAGGGTCAAAGGGAGTTTGTGGCAGGCAGGACCCAGCACATGGAGGGTGATTCTCCTGTCAGTGGTCTTTCCCAAGGCTCTCTTCACTGCCTCTCCACTTGGCTGTGCTCTGGGTCCCAGGTAAGGCCCGCTCATATGATGTGAGCTTCTCTTTGCCTGCTTTGGAAAGAAGAACAAACAGTGGCTATTTGGGAGAGAGAATGCTTTCTTTGTTCCTTGCTCACTTACTGAAGTGCTTGTACACAAATGTGACAGAAACCTATTATAATACGGCGTATTCCCACTTCTCTTTGCACACTTTTTCCTATTAAGTTTTTAAATTTTAATTCCAGTACAGTTAACCTACAGTGTTGTATGAGTTTCAGGTATACAATATAGGGATTCAGCAGTTCTACACATTCCTCAGAGCTCATCCTGATAAGTGTACTCTTTAACCCCCATCCCCTGTTTCACCCCCCCCCCCCCCCCCCCCCCCACCTCCCCTCTGGTCACCAGCAGTGTGTTCTCTGTAGTTAAGAGTCTGTTTCTTGGTTTATCTCTCTTTTTTCCCCTTTGTTCCTTTGTCTTGTTTCTTAAATTCCACATATGAGTGAAATCATATGGTATTTGTCTTTCTCTGACTGACTTATTTCACTTAGAATAATACTTTCTTGCTCCATCCAAGTTGTTGCAAATGGCAGGATCTCATTCTTTTTTATGGCCGAGTAATATTCCATTAAATACACACACACACACACACCCTGCATCTTTTTCCATTCATCTATTGATGAACACTTGAGCCTCTTCTGTAATTTCACCATTATAAATAGTGCTGCAATAAACACAGGGGTGCATGTTTCCCTTCAAATTAGTGTTTTTCTGTGTTTTGGGTAAATACCCAGTAATTTGATTACTGGATCATAGGGTAGTTCTGTTTTTAACTTTTTGAAGACCCTCCATACTGTTTTCCACAGTGGCTGCAGCAGTTTACATTCTTACCAACAGTGCATGAGGGATCCTTTTTCATCACATCCTCACCAACACCTGTTGTTTCTTGTGGTTTTTATTTTAGTCATTCTGACAGGTGTGAGGTGGTATCTCATTGTGGTTTTGATTTGCGTTTCCCTGATGATGTGATGTTGAGCATCTTCTCATGTGTCTGTTGGCCATCTGGATGTCTTCTTTGGAGAATGGCTGCTCATGTCTTCTGCCTATTTTTTAATTGGATTATTTGTTTTTTTGGGTGTTGAGTTGTATCAAATTTTTTTTAAAGATTTTATTTATCCATTTTGACAGAGACAGAGAGAGAGCACAAGTGGGGGGAGCGGCAGAGGGAGAGGGAGAAGCAGACTCCAAACACAGAGCAGGGAGCCTGATGCGAGGCTTGATCCCAGGATCCTGGGATCACGGCCCCAGCCAAAAGCAGATGCCCAACTGACTGAGCCACCCAGGCACCCCAAGTTGCATCAGATTTTTATATATTTTGGACACTAACCCTTTATCAGATATGTCACTTGCAAATATCTTCTCTTATTCTGTAGGTTGCCTTTTAGTTTTGTTGGTTGTTTCCTTCACTGTGCGGAAGCTTTTTATTTTGATGTAGTCCCAATAGTTTATTTTTGCTTTTGTTTCTCTTACCTCAGGAGACATTTCTAGAAAAATGTTGCTATGGCCAATGTCAGAAATTACTGCCTGTGCTCTCTTCTAGGATTTTTGTGGTTTCAGGTCTCACATTTAGGTCTTTAATCCATTTTGAGTTTATTTTTGTGTACGGTGAAAGAAAGTGGTCCAGTTTCATTCTTTTGCATGTAGCTGTCCAGTTTTCCCAACACCATTTGTTGAAGAGACTGTCTTTTTCCTATTTATATTCTTGCCTCCTCTGTCAAAGATTAATTGACCATGTAATTGTGGGTTTATTTCTGGGCTTTCTAGTCTGTTTCATTGATTATGCATCTATTTTTGTGCCAGTGCCATACTGTTTTTATGACTACAGCTTTGTAATATAACTTGAAGTCTGGAATTGTGATACCTCCCTCCAGTTTTCTTTTTCTTTTTCAAGATTGCTTTAGCTAGGGATGCCTGGGTGGCTCAGTCACTTAAGTGTCTGCCTTTGGCTCAGGTCATGATGCCAGGGTCCTGGGATCGAGTCCTGCATCAGGCTCCCTGCTCAGCGGGGAGTCTGCTTCTCCCTCTCCCTGCCACTCCCTCTGCTTGTGCTCTCTCTCTCTCTCTGACAAATAAATAAAGTCTTAAAAAAAAAAGATTGCTTTCACTATTCAGGGTCTTTTGTGGTTCCATACACATTTTAGGGTTGTTCTAGTTCTGTGAAAAATGCTGGTGGTATTTTGATAGAGATTGCATTGAATATGTAGATTTTTTTGGATAGTATAGATATTTTAAAAATATTTGTTCTTCCAATCCATGAGCATGGACTATCTTTCCATGTTTGTGTCATCTTCAGTTTCTCTCATCAATGTTTTATAGTTTTCAGGGTACACGTTTTTCACCTCCTTGTTTAAGGTTATTCCTGGGTATTTTATTATTTTTCATGCAATTGTAAATGAGACTGTTTTCTTAATTTCTCTGTTGCTACATTATTAGTGTATAGAAATGCACAGATTTCTGTACATTGATTTTGTATCTTGCAACTTTACTGAATTCACTGATCAGTTCTAGTAGATTTTTGGTGGAATCTTTAGGGTTTTCTAGGCATAGTATCATGTCATCTGCAAATAGTGAAAGTTTTACTTCTTCATTACCAATCTGGGTGCCTTTTAATTATTTTTGTTGTTTGATTGCTGTGGCTAGGACTTCTAGTACTGTGTTGAATAAAAGTGGTGAGAGTGGACATTCTCGTCTTGTTCCTGACTTTAGGGGAAAAGCTCTCAGGTTTTCCCCACTGAATATGATATTCACTGTGGGTTTTTCATAGATGGCCTTTATTAGGTTGAGGTATGTTCCCTGTAGAACAATTTTGTTGAAGGTTTTTATCATGAATGGTTGTTGTACTTTATCAAATGTTTTTTCTGCATCTATTTAAATGATCATATGGTTTTTATCCTTTCTCTTATTGCTGTGATGTATCACATTGATTGATTTGTAAATATTGAACCACCCTTGCATCCTGGTAATAAATCCCACTTGATTGTGGTGAAAGATTTTTAAAAATGTATTGTTGGATTGGGTTTGCTAGTATTTTGTTGAAGATTTTTGCATCCGTGTTCATCAGAGATACTGGCCTATAGTTCTCTTTCTCTGTGGTGTCTTTATCTGGTTTTGGTGTCAGGGTAATGCTGGTCTTATAGAATGAATTTGGACGTTTTCTTTCCTCTTGTAATTTTTAGAATAGTTTGAGAAGAATAGGTATTACCTCTTCTTTAAATGTTTGATAGAATTCACCTGTGAAGCCATCTGGTCTGGGACCTTTGTTGGTTGGGAGTTTTTTGATTACTGACTCAATTTCATTGTTAAGTTATCAGTCTGTCAAATTTTTTATTTCTTCCTGCTTCAGAGTTGGTAGGTTATATGTTTCTAGGAATTTATTTCTTCTACGTTGTGCAATTTGTGGGATATGATTTTTCATATTAATCTGTTACAGTTATTTGTATTTCTGTGGTCTTGATTGTTATTTCTCCTTTTCCATTTGTAATTTTGTTTGAGTCCTCTCTCTCATGTTTTTTTGTTGTTGTTGTTGTTTTGAATCTAGCTAAAGGTTTATCAATTTTCCCGATCTTTTCAAAGAACCAGCTCCTGGTTTCACTGATCTGTTCTATTGGTTTTTTTCATTTCTATTTCATTTATTTCTGCTCTACTCTTTATTATTTTCTTCCTTCTGTTGGGTTTTGTTTTTCTGTTTTTGTTTTAGGCTTTATTATTTTTTTTCTAGCTCCTTTAGGTGTAAAGTTAGGTTGTTTATTTGAGACTTTTCTTGCTTCTTGAGGTAGGCTTGTATTGCTATAAACTTTTCTCTTAGAACTGATTTTGTTGCGAGACCAGGGGAAAGATGGCAGAGGAGTAGGGGACCCTATTCCAACTGGTCCCTGGAATTGAGCTGGGTATCTGCCAGACCACTCTGAGCATCCACAAAATCAGCCTGAGATGTAAGAAAATAGATCTGGATCTCTACAAACAGAATATCGCAGGCAGTTGGTTTTGAGGTATGAAGCGGGGAGCCGTGATTCCGTGGGCAGATATCAGAGGATAAACGGCAGCGGGAGGGTGCCTGGCCATGGGGATCCTACACTGCCGGTGAATGACAGCCTTGTGCCCTGGGGACGGGCACAGACTCGCAGACCGGTAGCGGCGGGGAAAGGACTTTAGGGCAGCCCCCTGGATGGAAACCTGGAGCGGCGGGGTCGCACGTGTGAACTGGGAGCGGCTGGCGGTTTTAGAAGCACAAAGGGCAGAGACGTGCCCCAGCCTGGAGGCGAGGACTGGGAGTACTGCAGAGGGGCGCACAACCCAGGACACTGCGGTTTATAGCAGCACAGACAGAAATGGAGAGAGTGTGACCTGGAGAGCTCGCTGAAGAACAGACTGTGATCTCTCTGCTCTGAGGCAGAGGGTTGGAAACGGTCTCTTCTGCTCTGACTCTCAGAAGAGACGCGGAAAGCCGCCAGAGAAGAAAAGCCCCAAAAAACCGGTTTTCACTGAGCCCATCCCCCACCACAGGGGGCAGGGCAACTCTGCCCAAACAGGGTTGCCTGAGTAACAGTGCGGCAGGCCCCTTCCCCAGAAGACAGGCTGGGAAAACAAGAGGCTAACAACCCTAAGGTCCCTAGAAAACAGGTGCATCTTGCTTGGGTTCTGGTCAATAATTTGGACTCTATACATTCCCTCAACCACCCATCAACAGAATGACTAGGAGGAGGAACCCCCAAAATAGAAAAGACTCAGAGATTATGACTTATGCAGCAGATTTACAAATGGATGCAGATATAACCAAGATGTCGGAGATGGAATTCAGGCTAGCAATTGTGAAGACAATGGCTAGAATGGAGAAATCAATTAATGGCAACATAGAGTCTCTAAGGACAGAAATGAAAGCTGAATTTGCAGAACTTAAAAATGCTATCAATGAGATCCAATCTAATCTAGATAATCTAACAGCTAGGGTAAGTGAGGCAGAAGAACGAATAAGTGACCTGGAAGACAATTTAATAGATAAAAAGGGAAAAGAGGAGGCCAGGGAAAAACAACTCAGAATCCATGAAAATAGAATCAGAGAAATAAGTGACACCATGAAGCGTTCCAATGTCAGAATTATTGGAATCCCAGAGGGAGTGGAGAGAGAGAGAGGACTAGAAGATATATTTGAGCAAATCATAGCTGAGAACTTCCCTAATCTGGGGAATGAAACAAACATTCCTGTCCTAGAGGCAGAGAGGACCCCTCCGAAGATCAAGGAAAACAGGCCAACACCCCGGCATGTAATAGTAAAACTTGGCAAATCTTAGAACCAAGGAAACCATCTTAAGGGCAGTTACGGGGAAGAGATTCCTTACGTACAGAGGGTGGAACATCAGAATAATGTCAGACCTATCCACAGAGACCTGGCAAGCCATAAAGGCCTGGCATGACATATTCAGCATACTAAACCAGAATAACATGCAGCCAAGAATACTTTATCTGGCAAGGCTGTCATTTAGAATGGATGGAGAGATGCAGAGCTTCATGACCAGCAGAAACTGAAAGAATATGTGACCACTAAGCCGGCCCTGCAAGAAATATTAAGGGGGGTTCTGTAAGGAGAAAGACCCCAAGAGTGATATACAACAGAAATTTACAGGGACAATCTATAAAAACAACGTCTTCACAGGCAACATGATGACAATTAATTCATAGCTTTCAATAACTCTCAACATGAATGGCCTAAATGCTCCCATAAAACGGCACAGGGTTGCAGATTGGATAAAAAGACAGGACCCATCCATATGCTGTCTATAAGAGACTCATTTTGAACCTAAAAATACATCCAGACTGAAAGTGAAGGGATGGAGAGCCACCTTCCATGACAGCGAACTTCAAAAGAAAGCTGGGGTAGCAATTCTTGTATCAGACAAATTAGATTTTAAACTAAAGTCTGTAGTTAGAGACACAGAAGGACACTATATCATTCTTAAAGGGTCTATCCAACAAGAAGATTTAACAATTGTAAATATCTATGCCCCCAACATGGGAGCAGACAACTACATAAGCCAACTGTTAACCAAAATAAAGAGTCATATTGATAACAATACGTTAATTGTAAGAGATCTCAATACTCCACTCTCAGCAATAGACAGATCATCCAAGCAGAAGATCAACAAAGAAACAAGAGCTTTGAATGATACACTGGACCAGATGGACCTCATAGATATATACAGAACATTCCACCCTAAAACAACAGAATACTCATTCTTCTCTCTCTTTTTTTTTTTTTTAAGATTTTATTTATTTATTTGACAGAGAGGGACACAGTGAGAGAGGGAACACAAGCAGGGGGAATGGGAGAGGGAGAAGCAGGCTTCCCACTGAGCAGGGAGCCTGATGTGGAGCTCAATCCCAGGACTCTGGGATTATGACCTGAGCCAAAGGCAGACGCTTAACGACTGAGCCATGCAGGCGCCCCAGAATACTCATTCTTTTTGAGCACACATGGAACTTTCTCCAGGATAGACCACATACTGGGTCACAAATCAGGTCTCAACCAATACCAAAAGATTGAGATTATTCCCTGCATATTCTCAGACCACAGCGCTTTAAAACTGGAGCTCAATCACAAGAAAAAATTTGGCAGAAATTCACACACTTGGAAGCTAAAGACCACTCTGCTCAAGAATGTTTGGGTCAACCAGGAAATCAAAGAAGAACTTAAGCAATTCATGGAAATCAATGAGAACGAAAACACATTGGTCCAAAAGGGATACTGCATGGGCGGTCCTAAGGGGGAAATACATAGCCATCCAAGCCTCACTCAAAAAAATAGAAAAATCCCGAATTCACCAACTAACTCTACACCTTAAAGAACTAGAGAAAAAGCTACAAACAATGCCTACGCCATGCATTAGAAGAGAAATAATTAAGATTAGAGCAGAGATCAATGAATTAGAAACCAGAAACACAGTAGATCAGATCAACAAAACTGGAAGTTGGTTCTTTGAAAGAATTAATAAGATCGATAAACGACTGGCCAGACTTACCCAAAAGAAAAGAGAAAGGACCCAAATTAATAAAATAATGAATGAAAGGGGAGAGATCATGACTAACACCAACGAAATAGAAACAAGTATTAGAAATTATTATCAACAACTATATGCCAATAAACTGAGCAATCTGGATGAAATGGATGCATTCCTGGAAACCTATAAGCTGCCAAGACTGAAACAGGAAGAAATTGACAACCTGAATAGGCCAATAACCAGTAACAAGATTGAAGCAGTGATCAAAAACCTCCCCAAAAACAAGAGTCCAGGGCCTAATGGATTGCCTGGGGAATTCTACCAAACATTCACAGAAGAAATAATATCTATTCTCCTGAAGCTGTTTCAAAAAATAGAAACAGAAGGAAAGCTTCCAAACTCATTCTATGAGGCCAGCATTACCTTAATACCCAAACCAGGCAAAGACCCCATCAAAAAGGAGAATTTCAGACCGATATCCCTGATGAATATGGATTCCAAAATCCTCAACAAAATCCTAGCTAATAGGATCCAACAATACATTAAAAGGATCATCCACCATGACCAAGTGGGATTTATCCCCGGGATGCAACTGTGGTTCAACATTCGCAAATCAATCGATGTGATGGAACACATTAATAAGAGGAGGGAGAAGAACCATATGGTCCTCTCAATTGATGCAGAAAAAGCATTTGACAAAATACAACATCCTTTCCTGATCAAAACTCGTCAGAGTAGGGGCGCCTGGGTGGCTCAGTCATTAAGCGTCTGCCTTCGGCTCAGGTCATGATCCCAGGGTCCTGGGATCGAGTCCCACATCGGGCTCCCTGCTCAGCGGGAAGCCTGCTTCTCCCTCTACCACTCCCCCTGCTTGTGTTCCCTCTCTCGCTGTCTCTCTCTCTCTGTTGAAAAATAAATAAAATCTTTAAAAAAAAAAAACTCGTCAGAGTATAGGGATAGAGGGAACATACCTCAAGTTCATAAAATCCATCTATGAAAAACTCACAGCGAATATCATCCTCAATGGGGAAGGCTGAGAGCCTTTCCCTTAAGATCAGGAACACGTCAAGGATGCCCACTCTCGCCACTATTGTTCAATATAGTACTAGAAGTCCTAGCATTGGCAATCAGACAACAAAAAGAAATAAAAGGTATTCAAATTGGCAAAGAAGTCAAACTCTCTCTCTCTTCGCAGACGACATGATACTTTATGTGGAAAACCCAAAAGACTCCGCCCCCAAATTACTAGATCTCATACAGCAATTCAGTAATGTGACAGGATACAAAATCAATGCACAGAAATCAGTTGCTTTCTTATACACTAACAATGAAACTGTAGAAAGAGAAATTAGAGAAACGATTCCATTTATAATAGCACCAAAAACCATAAGATGCTTCGGAATAAACCTAACCAAAGAGGTAAAGGATCTCTAGTCTAGGAACTACAGAACACTCATGAAAGAAATTGAAGAAGACACAAAAAGATGGAAAAATATTCCATGCTCATGGATCGGAAGAATAAACATTGTTAAAATGTCTATGCTACCCAGAGCAATCTATACCTTCAATGCCATCCCGATCAAAATTCCAATGACATTTTTCAAAGTGCTGGAACAAACAATCCTAAAATTTGTATGGAATCAGAAAAGACCCCGAATCGCCAAGGAAATGTTGAAAAAGAAAAACAAAGCTAGGGGCATCACGTTGCCCGATTTCAAGCTATACTACAAAGCTGTGATCACCAAGACAGCATGGTATTGGCACAAAAACAGACCTATAGACCGAACCCAGATATGGACCCTCAACTCTATGGTCAAATAATCTTTGACAAAGCAGGAAAAAATATGCAATGGAAAAAAGACAGTCTCTTCAATAAATGGTGCTGGGAAAATTGGACAGCCACATGCAGAAGAATGAAACTCGACCGTTCTCTAACACCACACATAAAGATAAACTCAAAATGGATGAAAGACCTCAATGTGAGATAGGAATCCATCAAAATCCTAGAGGAGAACATAGGCAGTAACTTCTTTGACGTTGGCCACAGCAACTTCTTTCAAGATACATCTCTAAAAGCTAGTGAAACAAAAGCAAAAATGAACTTTTGGGACTTCATCAAGATAAAAAGCTTCTGCACAGCAAAGGTAACAGTCAACAAAACAAAGAGGCAACCCACAGAATGGGAGAAGATACTTGCAAATGACACTACAGATAAAGGGCTGATATCCAAGATCTATAAAGAACTTCTCAAACTCAACACCCAAAAAATAAATAATCAAGTCAAAAAATGGCAGAGGATATGAAAAGACACTTCTCTGAAGAAGACATACGAATGGCTAACAGACACATGAAAAAATGTTCATCATCATTAGCCATCAGGGAAATTCAAATCAAAACCACATTGAGATACCACCTTACACCAGTTAGAATGGCAAAAATGGACAAATGTTGGAGAGGTTGTGGAGAAAGGGGAACCCTCTTACACTGTTGGTGGGAATGCAAGTTGGTATAGCCACTTTGGAAAACAGTGTGGAGGTTCCTCAAAAAGTTAAAAATAGAACTACTCTATGACCCAGCAATTGTACTCCTGGGTATTTACCCCAAAGACACAGATGTAGTGAAAAGAAGGACCATATGCACCCCAATGTTCATAGCAGCAATGTCCACAATAGCCAAACTGTGGAAAGAGCCAAGATGCCCTTCAACAGATGAATGGATAAAGAAGATGTGGTCCATATATACAATGGAATATTATTCAGCCATCAGAAAGGATGAATACCCAACTTTGACATCAATATGGATGGGACTGGAGGAGATTATGCTAAGTGAAATAAGTCAAGCAGAGAAAGTCAATTATCACATGGTTTCACTTATTTGTGGAACATAAGGAATAGCATGGAGGACATCAGGAGAAGGAAGGGAAAAATGAAGCGGGGGGGAATCGGACGAAGAGATGAACCATGAGAGACTATGGACTCTGAGAAACAAACAGGATTTTAGAGGGGAGAGGGGATGGGTTAGCCCGGTGATGGGTACCTACTGCATGGAGCACTGGGTGTTATATGAAAACAATGGATCATGGATCACCACATCAAAAACTAATGATGTATTGTATGGTGACTAACATAACATAATAAAATTTTAAAAAAAAAGAACTCCTTTTGTTGCATCTCAGAGATTTTGGACCGTTGTGTTTTCACTTTCATTTGTCTCCATGTATATTCTTATTTTCTATTTGATTTCTTGGTTGACCCATTCATTGTTTAGTAGGTATTATTAAACCTCCATGTATTTGTGGTCTTTCCAGATTTTTTCTTACGGTTGATTTCTAGTTTCATAGTGGTGTGGTCAGAAAAGATGCATGGTATGACTTTGGTCTTTTTGAATTTGTTGACGCTTGTTTTGTGGCCTAAGATGTGGTGTATTCTGGAGAATGTTCCATGTGTACTTGACAAGAATGTGTATTCTGCTGTATTAGGATGGAATGTTCTGAATATATCTATTAAGTCCATCTGGTCCAGTGTGCCATTCAAAGGCACTGTTCCCTTGTTGATTTTCTATTTGGATGATCGTTGCATTTATCTAAGTGGGGCATTAAACTTCTCTACTATTATTGTATTACTATTGATTACTTCCTTTGTGTTTGTTATTAACTGTTTTATGTATTGGAGTGTTCCCCTCTTGGGTGCATAAATATTTATAATTGTTGTATCTTCTTGTTGGATTGTCCCCTTTATTATTATATAGTGCCCTTCTTTGTGGAGTCCTTTTGGATGAAATCATGTGCACAGAAGCATAACAATTAGCAACATATCGGGCTTTCAGTGAATCCCTGTTGAATAAATAACAGGTAGTAAAAATCTTTTACAGTTCAGTATGAGACTCTGTGTAAGGTAGATTTGTTTATACTGGTTGTAAAGGTCTTCTCTTTTGAAAGTAGGCTTTGAAACAGAGACTACCCCTTGCTTCTAGATTTGGAGACGGTAAAATAATGAAATGCTAATCTTCCAAAGACTTTAAAACATTATTTGCAATCTTAGAAATCTCTTGTTGGTGAATATTGGCAAAGTAAAGTGATAGTGGGCTTGTTAATTGCACAGTTTACTTGGAGTGCTCAAGACAAATATATCATTTTAATTCTGCTTGGCAGTACATTGCTGACTGGCCTCCTGGCATGAAGCGGAAGAGGAAGGTCTGTGCGAATCAGTATCAATTCTTTAGGAATAACGAGGGAAAGGAGGAGCTGACGCTCATTTGACTTTCCACTTTAACAATGTTTTTGTGAAGCTGTGCATTTTCCTGAGTCTTAAGGGCTCCCCAGTGCCCTTGATATAGACTTCCTGCATCTATGATGCATAATTAAAGCAGAGAAGGGATGTTGGCTTGTTACAGTGTGTGTAATGTTTGCAAAACAGCCGTTTCCTGAAATGGGGCCTTCTTGGCCAAAAGGGCTTCATGTTAAGAAAATTTATCAGGCTTGTGCTGTCCTCCCAGTAATATCTCAGAATGGTGGAAGTACACATAGATGCTCATTGTTAGTCAGTCACAGGAACCACATTGCCCCAGACACGTTTTTAGTCTGGACAGTCTTTCCCTCAAAACTTGGCAATGCTGTGGGTGTGCTTAGATGCAGTGTTCAAACAGAATGCTGCATGAGATGGCGAGAGAAGCATTCACTCACAAAACCAGTGCCAGGCCATCCCCACTCTGTACAGAGGTGTAGGACCTTAACAAGGACCAGCATGCTGACACCAGGCAAAGTGGTCACTAGTGGGCAGTGGGGGAAATTACAGTCACCGGAATTAGTTTAATTTCCTTTAAGACCTTTCTCATTTATCATGCAAGGAGCCTGGTTGAGGGTCTTTAATGCAGGGTCTCCTCATATGTGTGATGGCGATGAGTCACTGGAGGAGGGTAGGGGAGGAAGTTGTCAGAATGTCACTATACATTTTTTTATAAAAACATTACAGACTCTCTTACTGCTGGTTATCAGTGTATAGAGGAGTGAAAAACACTAACATTGGTTTGGTACAGTATAACTCAAAACATCAAAAACATTGAGAGTCAAAGTGTCCCAAGCCCAGTTTGAACTACGTTCTAACTTAAAGATCTGAGGAAAGCGTCTTTTCTGTGACTTGGTAAATCGTCATGCACCTTTCTAAGTTTGGATCAGCTTCTAACAATTCTCCTTTGCATATTCAGTGTTGTGAAATATCTCTGAGTGTTCCTTTAATGTATTTTTGCTGGCTTCACCTCCTTCTCTGCTTCCTTTTCCTCACATCCGCATCCCTCCTTTATGTGGATGAGTTGTCTTCACTAAGTTCCTGCGGCAGCACATCTAGTCTCTCAGACAAGGCTGTGTCCGTATTCATCAGGCCAGCTGTCTCTTCTCCAATTCCATTGGCATTTGATTCACATTTCCTTCCGATACTATTGGCTTTCACTTCTTTTCTTCACTTTCATCTCTCTTGGTCAGTTCCCTCTTTCTGAGTGTCCATTCCTGTGAAATGTCATGTGGTTTATCACAGAAGACAAGGAGCCATGCTTTGCTGTCTGTGTGTGAACCTACATGCTTTGCTGTCTGTGTGTGAACAGCAGGAAGCATGCACAGTGACCCGTCCCTGATGATCTTTGGAAGGAGTGCCATGGTGAGTCCTGATGCACAGCTGTTTCACTCACAGTGATTTGTTCACCGAGGACCTGGCGGCAAACTCTCTCCTTTAGGCAGTTATCATGGCGGACGTGCTGTGAGAACTGAAATGTGAACTGCGTTGCTGGTTGTGCAGCTAAACTCTGATAACCGTCTGTGCACAAGGAACTGGCCGAGTGAGTGTTGCCTTGTGCCGTCCCATCATAGAAGTGGCCCCAAATCTGGCTGATCACTGATGTGACTGAACTGTATACTTATGTAGACTGTCTCGGGACAGCTTTGGTGTTGGTCAGGTTGAGAGACGTTGACGTGTAGGACTTACCGTTCATGAAGGCACCAGCGAAGTCGATATGGAAGAGAAGAAAGCCAGAACTCGGCGGACAGTGGTTGCTACCGGGGTGTCAGAGATGGAAATAACAGGAAGGTCTGCTCCAGGATGTGGGACCCCAGAGCGCAGGTGCAGGAAATTCCAGCATCTCTGAGGTGACCGCCTAGCCCCTATGGATAATGTTCTCTCCTCGAAGATCCTTGTAGAGGCAATTTCATAAACTTCTCTGAAGTCACCTGTTGGTGACTAAGTCTAGGCTAAATCACCCGAATTAGTTTAATTTCCCTTAAGACCTTTCTCATTTATCATGCAAGGAGCCTGGCTGAGGCAGGGTCTCCTCGTGTGGGATGGTGATGAGTCACTGGAGGGTAGGGGAGGAAGTCGTCGGAAATAATTCTAAGGTGGGCACTGGTATGTAATTTGCGTTGACAGAATAGGTGCACTGTTCTATATCTTTATTGCTTATAGAATCACTTGGGGAGATTTTAATAAAGCTGATGCTGAGGCTGCTCCCAGACCAATTACATGAGAACCTGTGGAGGTGAAACCCGGCCCTCTGCATCTTAAAAAGTCTCAGGTGGTTTCTGTGTGCAGCTGGGGCTGAGGAGGTTGCTGGGGGCTTTGAGGGGCCAGAGCGCGGGGCCAGGGTGATCCCCAGACCCTGTGGCAAAGCCTCTGGTCTTCAACCCAGCCACAGCAGGTGGGTTTCTTGGGGTGATCTGCTGGAGGCTTTTGTTTGTTTGGCTTTCAATCACTAGGTTTCCAGCTATTTACCCAATGCAGTTGTGAGCAGTCAGAGTGGTACTTAGAGAGAAAAATGAGTTTGGAGAGATGAAGTGGGAAGTACAATTTATGGCCATGTGATCAGTCAGGAAAGTAAACGGAACTGCTCGGCTTCTGTTAAGCAGGATTAAGCCAGGAGCAGCCCCATTAATTTCAGTGCACATTTCCAGCCTAGTCGAGTTGTCCATCAGATGTCGATGACTAACAGCATTTTCCTCCAACAAGCTGGTGGTCATTCAGTTGGTGTGATGGATTTGGAAAGGATGGAGATTGACCTGGAAAGTCCCTCCTCTTCCTTTTACCCTGCTTCCCACGGCCCTTCGGGGTGTTAGTGGGAACCCTGAAGAATTAACTGCATTGGTGTGGCCTGGGCAGGAGAGCAGTGCAATTTGGACAAGTATGCTGGATGTAGGACCTCAGGGTGAAGGCTTTGTTGGTCAGAAAGAGGAGGGGGCGGCTTATTCTTAAGAATTCTCAGTGGGTTCTGATGTATTACTTACAGCTGAGCCCAAAGAATACCTAATTTCTTTTGCAGTTGTCTTGCTCACAGATGCAATTACTGTAGTGAAATTTGGTCCAGGAAGATGTGATGAGATTCTATTTTAAGGTTATTTCTTCTCTCTGTGGTGAAGGCCTGAATAGCCATTGTTAATGCCCTGCTACCCTCCCCGATCTGTCCTTTTGGACTCAATGCTTCAGCCCATTAACTTCTTTTAAATTTCTCCCAGGTGAGCACTCCTAGTCAGCTCCTTTGTCTTAACCTCCTGGTTCAGGGCTGCCCTCCTGACTCATGGTGTGCTGAGAAAGTCGCCCCCCTGCCTGGGGGCTGGCGGTAAGTCAGTCATTCCGTACAGGCCTCGCTTTGGTCTGTTTAGGACTTAGCATCGGATTTCCCTGTCGTTTGTGAACACTGGTATTCCACATCATATCACAGTTGCTGAACCATGGCTCACTCCCCTGCCTGCACCTGGGGGGTGGAGGTGGGGGGGCCCTGACTTCGCATGCAGGGGCAGCCAGGCCGAGAAGGGCTAGCTGTGTCAGCAGCAGCAGGTCCTCGTGGGCCTAGTGCATTGGCTGTACCAGACAGGTAAACCAAGTTCTCAGGGACCCGTCACTCCGGGCTCAGATCAAGTAAGTGCCTAGCGCACTAGTAACTCCTCTCTGACCCAGAGCTCCTCCTACGGTGCTTTCTGAGGAAAGAACCCATCAGCTTGCTGCTGCGGTGACCAGGGAGCGCTCCAGCCCTGACTCTTGCCATGGCTGTGGTCTGGGAGTGCAGGCTGGAAAACGCCAAGGGGCGGTTGTCATCCCTATGTTAGCTTCAGGTCCAGATCGGGCGGCGGGAAGAGGAGGCAGCAAACCAATGCACTTCAGGCCCATTTACATCATGTTTGCTTGAAGGTGTTTTATTGTGTGTTTGTGTGTATCCTGTTCAGATGCTAAGTGAGCTGCGTAGGAAATTTATAGGCACACTAGCAGTTGGATTCTCTTCCTTTGTCTCCTACCCGCCTACAACTTACTACAAACAAGACACAAAGGATTGTTTTGATCTTGAACTAAACTTTAGTTCAAAATTTGTCTTTCCTGCTGTAGATTATCCAGTAGGTCTTGAGCCAGCTCTTGATCTATTAGATTGGAATAAGAAAACAGATGTATGCTCTGTGGACAGTGGAGAAGGAATAGCCCTTGAGGGGAAGGCCTGGGTGGGGTTGCTGACTGTGCCTCCCCCCGGTCTGAACACACGTGAGCCCCCGTCACATGCTTAGCACCCTGTGAGATGGGGGTGTGGTCTTCCTGGGTCGCAGACTGGCTTACCTGGGGTTACCAGACTCTATCCCGACACACCACAGAGCTCCTTCTTACCTGGCTGTGCTGCCCCCCGGGAGCTCTGCCCTGACCTCCAGGGCCACAGGGGACCCTGTCCTCGGTGGATGGGGCTGGGACTTTGGGGTGGCCCTGACCTCAGTAGGGGGTGGTGCTGACCTCTAGAGGAGAGCCCAACTTCCAAGGGAACCCTGACTCCAGAGGACTCCTGATCTCTGGGGTAACTTCTTGCCTTGGGCTCCTGAGGTGGGCAACATAAGCCCATTGACTGTGGTGGATTGACTATTGGCTGAGTTTCTCAATGGGTAGTACAGAGTGCTTGACTGTAAGAATAGTAAATCAGTGTTGATCTTCTCTAATAGCAGCCATTGTTATGGGGCTGGGGGGGTCAACTCTTAGGAATCAGAAGAGCCTTTCCTCAAGCACAGTTGGACCTTCGCCTGGAATAGAACTGGGGGTGATGATGGTGGGTCTCCAGGCAGCCCTGCTGCCCCGGTGGGAATGGTGAGTGCACTGAGTGGAAGCTGCCAAGCACCTGGAGACACGTGGGAGCTTTCCTCAGCCCACGTGCTCTCAGCAGTCGGGAGGAGATCTGTCTGCAGCGGGCAGACCATGCAGAACCCCATCTGTAAGGTGTGGAGCTGACCACCATGTCTTATCTGTGCTCTTCTGATGCTGTGGTCCTTGAAAGGAGAACACCCAACATCTGCCAGCCTTGTACAAGAAATAGATTCTGTATTTTTTAAAATAATGAGCTTCCTGGTACTGGATAGGACATTTTATTAACAGACGATACACTAGTGAGTGCTGGTCTCTTGGCCTGAAAATAGTTGTTTTCAGATGCTATTTAGAGTTGATTACAAATGTGAAGTTCCTAGCAGCTGCTAAGGCAGACATGGCGTAGGCCCCTGAGATGAGAAGTATGAACCGTCCCATTCATAGCTGCATTTGTGGACCCAGTGTCTGCAAACCATCATTGCTGTTGGTCCTTACTCATAGCTCAGGCGAGCTTCAGAGACAGAGATCTCTTGGGCACAGATCTAGCAGGAAGCTGCCCTGCCATTGGCCTCATGGTTCCGGGCACCTCAGCCTGATCCCAGATATACATGAGGCTGAGAATGTACGGCGAGGGGTCTGGGGAGCACGTTCCTCAGAGACCGCTATTGCTGAGCTGCCTCCATCCCAACTTCGGATAAGACAGGAGGTGTGACCTTTAAACCCAAGCCTGGTAAGAGTCTTTGAGGGATGACTCAGCCAGTTCGAAGTGGTTTCTTGCAGATGTCGAGGACTGGTACCTCACTGTGGTGAGGACTGACCCCTGACCCCAAGAGGACAGGACAAGCCTGGCAGCCTGCTCGAGGGTGGACCTGACCCTCAAAGCTGATCAGGGCAGGTCTGGCTTCTTATTCCATATGTGCTGTTTGGAAGAGTGTTGACAAAGGGTGCCTAGAAGGACATGGGAAGAGCTCAGGTAGAAGAAGGAGCCATGAGAGACCCATAGCCAGGAGAAGTATGGTTCTGATTTCAGGGTAAAAATCTTGGGCCTTCATACATCCTCATGCAGGTATAGGAAGAAACACCCCCCCTGCCCCCGCCAGCTGAAAAAGCTCAAAGAAATGTGGGACAAAAGAATAAAGTCGAGTTTTTATTACAGTGTACATGTTGAGTTTGTTTGCTGGCTTACCACCAAATCCACAAATTACTGAGTGTTTGCTCTATAAAAAGATTATGCTGGATGCTGGGGAAATAAAGGAGAAAAATGGGGTCTTGGGAGAGCCCACAACAGTGAGGAGGACATTGCCCAAAGAGAAAATGGTCCTGTTTGTATTAAGACAGCCCAGGCTGTCAAATCACTGAGGTGTAACACCATGAAAGTGGCTTCTCACGCACAGAGCGTGTCTCATGGGACATTTGTCCCACACCATCACATGAGGACCTAATGATCCAGGATGGTCACATGCCTTCTCTTCTGTGCTCCATGTGCCTCTTCTTAGAAGGACACTAGTCATTGCATTTTGGGACCGCCCTAAATCCAGGATGATTTCATCTCAAGATGCTTAACTAATAACATCCGTAAACACCCTATTTCCAAGTAAGGTCACATTCTGAGGTTCTGATTGGACATAAATTTTATGGGGACACTATTCAACCCATTACAGGACCCTATCCCCAAAGGACTACAGAGCCACAGACATTGTTCTCACTTCAGGTTTGAGGAAACAGGTACTTGGAGAGGTTGGTCTTGCTCAAAGCCTTTAGCCTGTTTGGGACACACTGGGAGCTCCTGCCATTTGTTGTCCACAGTGCTTCCCAGAGTCCTGGAGCTTTAGCCAGAGGAAACCGTAGCTGGTGCTGCAAGTCAGTATCCACTCCATCACTTTCACTCTGCAGAAGTAGAGAATCTTGTTAGTCTAGAATTACCGGGCAGGACAGTGATGGAATCTGGTGTCCTGACCTCTGCTTGTTTCTTTCTTCTGCACCTCCCACCCCAGGGGACAACATACACGTTCTCATTATTGTGTTAGGTTGATGCTTTGATGGTGGGGAGAGAAGTTTGGAAGGGGACGGGGGTCTTGGGTGGGAGTGCAAGCACACACCTGCAGGTGAGAGGCAAGGGCAGAGGTGACTCGGAAGTGGGCTGTGTTTTTCTTAAATGGTGCCAGAGAGGGAAGGTGTTCAAAGACCTTGGCAGTCATCAGCAAATGCACTCACATTATGCTTGCAGCCACTGGAAGAAGTCAAAGGTGAAATTTGGACCCTAGACTGAGTCAGAAAAGTGTTCAGCTGAGCATCTGGAGTGGGTGGACACCACGTAGGCATGCTCCCCATCTTCTGTGGTTTTCAGGAAACTTTGGGAAAAAAGTGCATGGCATCTACTCAAAAAGGCAACAGCTTTCTTTCTTCTTAAAACTGGATTTTTTGACAGGTGATGTCAACACATTTTTCTCAGCTCTTTATTTCAGTTCTTAAAATATTTCTCAGATCCTGCAAGAAATGTTCTGAATGTCTGCGCATCTGCAAGGGCCCCTCTTCTTCCCAAGCACTGGGTTTGGAGGAACCCTGAGCCATCAGCTGGCCAAACCCCTGCGCTTGCGCAGGTGAGGAAAAAAGCCAGCCAGATGTTTCGAGACCTCCAGGGACGTTCTTGACCTTCTGTGCGGCTCATTCAGAGGATTCACTTGTGATGTTTCCTAAATTCTTGTGCGCAGCCCGGTCTCAACAGCTTGAACCTCTCTTCTCTCCGGATATTTTCATAAGTGTGGAGAATGGCAGCAGGGGCAGCTGCAGAAGAACCTGCCTGACTCCGGTTTGTTGTTGTTGTTTTCGTGTGAACTGCCATTTCCTTTTTTGTGCACAATTGTCTGTGGCTGTCCACACACCGCATCTGGATGAGGCCTTGATCCTAAGGATGAGGGCTTGCTCTCCAGCCTAACACACTGGCAGCAACTTGAGTAGAGATGCCAAAGGGAAGCGCTGCCCATCCCCATCCAGCCCAGACTTTGTGTGGCCTCCCACTTCTCTGAAAGAGAGAGTGGCTGCCCACGATCCAGCAGCTGAGTCGTGGCTGAATCCAGCTGGGAAGCCGAGCCCTGCATGTGGAGAGCAGGCCCTGATGGGTTTCTCACACGCCCCGTGTGTTTCCTTCTAGGCCCTTTGATGGGTTTTACTACTGACGACTTCCAGCCAAGCAGTGCTCCTGACTGAAGGATGCAGGGATCGTGTTAAACACATCAAACCAAGGGGCAGTTGCATGAACCTTCTCTGTCTGCGGGAATGATCTGCAGGCTCTGGTCAGCCACTCCTCTGTGGGGTGCCATGGAATACACCCTATTCTCAGGCGTGTGTGACTTGTGTTGAGTTGGCCAGTTTTTCTGCCTTGCTGGTGTGGCCCTGGTCATTTCTCCAGAAGCCACGGAAGTCCAAAGGTCCTAGGCCTGGCTGGAGACAGAGCTCAAGTTGGAGTTGTAGGTGCATCAGCCCCCAGCCTGGGTCAGCAGTCCTGCGTCAGGAGGAGGTGGGCCATGTGAACTGTGCGTGTTTCTGCACACACCTCACCTTGCATCACCAGGTCCAGGAAACCCTAATCGCAGGCAGAGTGGGTGGCTTCCAGCTGCAAATGTCCGGCCAGTCCTAAAGATCCCCCATGTTCAAGAATCCCCCTTTGACCATGCAAGGTGCCTGGGTGAGCCCTTACCTCTTCAGCTGGCCATGGAGGTGTGATCCGGGCCACCACAGGCTCTTTACTTAAAGGGATCATTGTTTGCAGAATGAGTCTGGGGTGGCAGGGGCTTGGAGAGAGAAGCTGGTTGCTTGCACACAGGCTTTCCTTCATTTCCTGCCATTTCTGTTGTCTTGGGAGTTGGCACGATCCAAGAGGGGTCCTCATGCCACCACTAAAGAAAATGATTATCAGTCGCATTAGGAGGCAGTGAAGGCAAGATCAGAGCCTTTGGTTTTGTCATTTGCAGTTTTGCTCCTTCTCAAGTGCCTGTCAGGTGTCAGGTACCCTGTTGGTCTTTGCCCAACATTGGGTCTTTGACCCAGACATTGCCGTCCAACCTGAGCTGCTGAGGGACCAGGCCCGACAGCCCAGTCCTGACCACGGACAGAGGGACTGGCCTTGGGCAGCACGTAGCAGCTTGTGGGCTGGTGCTTCTCCGGGGAAGCAAGCTCTGCACACTGTACAGGGAGGGGGTGTTGGCCCTGAGCACCCTCCAGTGAAGGTTAACGCAGAGTGGACCCTGAGATGAGGCTGGGGTGGGCCAGATGCCACAGCTGCCGGAGGTCTGGAGGACTGATGTGTTCCCCTGGGGCTGGAGAGTAAACCTAGATGTTCATCCACTTACGGAGATGCCGCTTGTTCATTGTACGATGGGAATTGTGAATAAGAACGTGTAACTCCTGAGTGCTGTGATAATTAAGGTTGTGCATGGCGAGAGAGAGAGGATGATTACCTTCCAGTGCTTTTTTTTTTTTTTTGTTTAAATTAAAGGGTAAGGTGATGGCTAGAATGGGTGGCAAGTGGGGGGATTAACTCTGTATCTTCTAAAGTAACATTGTTATAGCAGAGTTTCGAACTGTCTTTGCTATCTATAGGAGGATACAAACAAATGTAAATATGACTGGGGAGGTCCAGTGTTTATGTTAGCAGTATTTTATATAAACGTATTTGACTTTTGGGGCACCTGGCCAGCTCAGTGGGTGGAGGTGAGGCTCTTGATCTCGGGGTTGTGAGTTCGAGCCCCATGTTGGGTGTAGAGATTACTTAAAAATAAAATCTTAAACTAAACATATTTGACCTTTGATCAAAATCTGAAATTTTGATCTGACCCCCTTCTTCCCCCATCTTTTATAGTATCACCATACTCAAACTGCAAAGAGGTGGTCATATGTTCAAGTGTAGTTCTGCAAATACAGGGGAAACATTTCTATTATGCAGTTACCTTTTCTTATCATTTGGACTTTTTCTGAGCCCATTGAATTACTGATTTTATTAATTTAATTTTGACATACTTAGTAATAAATATCGTTTTGCAGAAATAAGTAATGAATATCTACTTTCTCCCAATTTCACTCCAAAAGAATAGAAGAGCTTCCTGTAAGATGCTAATGAACAGCTTTCACAGGAGAGAGGCCCGTGGGCTCATGCCCTCAGGGACTGATCTCTTCTTCTTTTTAAAATTCTATTTGAAACATCCCACTATAGAGGGAGCTCCTCTAATCTAAGCTACTTTAACAAGGTGTGGCCTAGGAAGAAGAAAATCGTGCTTTATTCTTTTGGTTTATTAAAATTAAAAATATGCTTAAATATGTTCTTATTAATTTTTTCATTATTTTATTAATATTTTATGCTGCCTCTGGTGGTGTTTGCTCTCAATCCCAAAGAAACTGCAAAGATGTGTTTTGATCACAGAACCAAGAGTATTTCCTTTCTGATACAAAAGACCACCAGATGTCAGTGTAACTTAACGAATAAAATCTCACCACGTTGGTGCCTTGGTCATTCTGTCTACGCATGTTTCTTTCCTATTCCACTTCTAAAACGAGGGGGAGCTTTAGGGAGCATGCACACATGCCCGTCAAGGACGCTAGTTGTTAAATGTTGTGGGAGACATCTTCTTGCTTTCACGCTCTTGAAGGTTTGTTTCCAAATAAATGCTTTGCGAATTCATTCTCCATTCCACTTAGCAATATGACATTTCAGGATCGAGGGTTTTTTTGAACCATGAGCACAGGCTTCCAGGTCAGGGTCTTGGTGGCACTGTCAGGGGTCTTTGGTCTTACTATGGGCCCAGGACCCAGAGGGTTGAGCTTGCTCTGCGGCCTGAGGATGTGCACTTGTTTTCTTTCCAGAGCCAGCAGCTGAGTATTAGCTGTGGGCCAGGACCTGTGTTGTCCGTTCTGTGCTTGCAGCATTTTCTCCATTGCATGGTTGAGGAAAGCCAACTGATTTGCTTAAAGTCACTTGTCTGTGTGTTTCTGAAACTTTGCTGTCCACTGTTTGATACCAGGTGAAAGAACCAAACCTAAAAGGCAAACAAAAAATCAGGAAATGTGGTTCGAGTACAGAAGCTATGCATGGAAACTGAGGTTAGGAAGTAGGCAGCTGTTTGTTCAGCAGTGACCTTTTATTTATTTATTTATTTATTTATTAAGATTTTTATTTATTTGACAGAGAGAGACACAGCGAGAGAGAGAGCGCAAGCAGGGGGAGTGGGAGAGGGAGAAGCAGGCTTCCCGCTGAGCAGGGAGCCCGATGCGGGGCTCGATCCCAGGACCTGGGATCATGACCTGAGCCGAAGGCAGACGCTCAATGACTGAGCCACCCAGGCGCCCCAGCAGTGACCTTTTAAAGGTGTGTGGACAGCGCAGGCCCTGGGAGAGGGAGCCGGCACTCACACAGCACATGGTGTCCAGGAGCTGCCACGGGGGTCACTGCAGAAGGTGATGGTCCCTCAGGTATGTTTCAGGTGTATACAGGCTCTTCCTCCATGTGATAGATGCACCTCTTGGATCCCAGTTTTATGGGGTGAGTCTCATCATTTATGGCCGCAGCACACAGCGCTTCTGCCTCGCAATTGGGAAGGTTCTGGGTTTCCTGAGCAGAGACTCCACAGTCAGATGAGTTTGACTTTTTTTTTTTTTTAAGACTGAAAAGAACACAAATTTGGTTGAGGTCAGAAAAATACATTCTGAGTACATTCAGAAAATAGTGGATACCATAGAACTAGATAAATCATATTTTGCAGCAGGGAGAATTGTGTACATAAAATAACATTCATTAGAAAAAACTTGAAATTTGTTGTTTGCTACCTGCCAGTTAGGAGGTATGCCCGCAGCTCATTTTGTGTCTCAGGTAGGCAGGCATATGGTGAGAAGGTGTTTCCTCCAGAGGCCTGTTCTGGAGAGGCAAGCTTGTTTCAGGCATTTTAAATAAGAAGACTTCAGTCCTTCTGGGTCAAATCCTGGTTTACAGCCAAAACGAAGGATTCTGAGGGCTTATTTTCAGCAGTGCAAGCTCTGTGGCCACGTCTAGCCTTGGCTCCCAGCATCTGCATTGCTGGGAGGGGAATGTGGGGTGCATGTGCCCCCAGCTGAGAGGGTTCCCAGTGCCCTCTTTGGGGCAGAGAAAGGCACAGCTTCCTGGTGGTGGGAGCCGAGATGCTGACGGCCTGCTTGAGACAGGCCTCCTTAGATGTGTCAGGGCAGGAGAGGGCTGTCCAGTGACCCACAGCAGAAACTCGATTTAGGGAATGCCGCCTAACCAAGAGCCTTGAGCGGGGGTCCCCTGGGAGGTCCTGTCCTTGTGGTGGGCTTGGAGATGTCTCCATCCAAAACCTCAGGCCCGTCTCCTGTTCCAGAGACAACCAGCCAAGGTGGGCCCCATCCCTGCAGATGCAGGAGGGGTGCCCTCTTCCTTGTGAAACAGAAGGTTATGGATTGTGTTCTGTCCTCGGGCCTGCTGTTGGGCTGTCATCACACTAATGGGCTAAAATACCTCCCAGTGGTGACTTGTGTTTGCACCTCTGGCTCACAGCACAGTCCGCATCTTGAATGCTCCTTTGGTGATTCATCTTGAACGGCCTTGTAGAAACTCCTGTTTTTTCTTTCATTGTGTTGTTCAATATCTACTACTCTTCCTGCCCTAGCATCAGGACATCACATTTATAGTGAGTAAAATCGACATTTAAAATCTTTGGGGGGGAAGTACACTCTAAATTAAGTGGTTTTGGGTGCCTGGGGGGCTCAGTTGGTTGGGTGACTGCCTTCGGCTCAGGTCATGATCCCAGCCTCCTTCTCCCTCTCCTTCTGCCTCTCTCCCTGCTTGTGCACGAGCTTTCTCTCTGTCAAATAAATAAATAAAATCTTTTTTAAAAAATTAAAAGGTTGGGCGCCTGGGTGGCTCAGTTGGTTAAGCGACTGCCTTCGGCTCAGGTCATGATCCTGGAGTCCCGGGATCGAGTCCCACATCGGGCTCCCTGCTCGGCGGGGGGTCTGCTCCTCCCTCTGACCCTCCCCCCTCTCATGCTCTCTCTATCTCATTCTCTCTCTCAAATAAATAAAATCTTAAAAAAAATAAATTAAGTGGTTTTTATAAAATTAATTTTTCTTATTGTCACAGTTGTACCTGTCATTATGGAAGATTTGGAGGATTCACATAGTCAACAAGATGTAGGTCACTGTGGACTCTCCACCCCCGTATTTTATTCCTGTTTTCATGTGGGTCTTCTCAGTATTTCTCTTCTTGGGTGGATGTATCAGTATTCACAAACGTGAAGTCGCAGTGAACTTGTGACTTTTGACCTGCGTTTCAAATTTATTACATTGATTAGTTGAATTTTTATGTTAACCTAAGAGGCAAGGCAAATATCCATTTGCTCACTTTCAATTGTTGTTGATTTTTTTCAAAGTGTATTGCCCTAGAATCAGAATTTCAGAACTCTGAGGAATCCAAAAGACATCTCAGTTCTGTGGCACTTTCGGGTGTGATTCCTGGCCCATTCACATCGCCTACAGCTGTCACCCTAGTTTGCCCATCTAAGTAGTGAATCTCTCTGTGGTGAATAAATTCTCTCACTCTCAGGAGTTTGAGTTTAATAGGTGCTTACTCTAGCCACAGGTTCTCAAAACTGCTGCCCAGGAGAACTGAATCAGTCTGCATGTTGCTATCCATTCTCATGTACAACCAGGAAGGAGAAGTACTGTTCTTGGTCATGCCCTGGAATTACTATTTTTAAAATTGTACAAAAAGGGAAATTCCCTCATAGGCATTTTTGCATAATTTGTTTCTTTAGCATATAAAAGGCTGTTTCATTTGGTTTGCTTGGGAGGCCCTGTCCACCACGGTTCTGATGTTTGAAGCTTTGCTGGGGCAGGCCTGTCCCCGTTATGCGCCTGAGTGTGTGTTTTGCCCTGCTTTTTGCCTCCCACATGTACAACATGAAGGCATCACGATGCTTTAACGGGAGAGGTGCTGTTCAGAAAGGGGCAGAATGCCCATCCTGGCTGCCTTCGGAGGGGCTCACGTACAACATTCTGGGACATGGCAAACTTGTGGGGCACAGAGTAGTAGGAAATCTTGAGGGCACCACATATTTGATGGAGATGCATGAAATCAGGAGTGGTGTTAAGGAAAAAATATGTCTAGTAAACAACTTTGACTGCTCTTGACCTTTTCTGGGTCATGTGCTTTTATGCGCTCAATTGTGTCTCCCCCCCAAATTTTACATATTGAAATCCTCACCCCCAGTACCTCAGAAGGTGGCCTTATCTGGGAATAGGGTCAGTGCAAATGTAGTCCATTAAGATGAGGTCAGTAGGTGGACCCTAATCCAGACATGACTGATGTCCCTCTGGAAAGGTGAAATTTGGACACAGAGACAGAGGGGTAATGATACGAGGATACAGGTAGAGACAGCTAACTATACACCAAGGAGAGAGGCCTCACCAGAGAGCAGCCCTGCTGACACCTTGGTTGGGACTTCTAGCCTCCAGGACTGGGAGAAATAACTTTCTGTTGTTCTAAGCCCTAGTGCATGGGACTTTGTTATGGCACCCAGAAAACTAACACAGGCTCTATCTCTTGAGCTGAGATTTAGCTCCTGGTCTATTTTGGGACGTCACTTTACCTTCTTACTTCTCCCCCAGCTACTTTTGGATCTGGACCCCAGACTCGCACCTTTTCTCACTCACTAGCTCTTTGCCTTCTGGCCCCGCACCCAGAAAAACTCAGCTTTCCATTTGAGTGGGAAAAAAATGCTCATTTAGTCTTGGTCCAAAAGCATCTCTTTTATTTGTTATTTTTTTGAAAGTCTGTGCAGTCACTCTTAAGTGACAGGAATAGGCAAAACCAGTGGAGTTCTCTGGGGAGCAGAAATAATGTCCTGACAAGGTTTCCACATCCATCTTGTTGTGATGGGAGCTAATCTCGGAGAGTATTTTAAAGTAGATACACACGGAGTCATGCATTTTGGAAGGAAAGAGAAGTTGAAGATGAGGCTGCTGGGCCAGCCCTGGAGTCTCCCCGGCATCCCTTGACACTGAGTATGAGGCCGTGTGGGCCTTGGAAAGATAGGTGTGGGGAAATCTGACTTTTCTTTCAAGTCAGAGACGTGCATGGCCCCAGGAAGAGGCAGCAGCCCCCGTGTCTTAACACACCCCTCACGTCTGGCTGGTAAAGAACTGAAGCCCCCATTCTGGGACCTAGAGGGGAAAGAACCATGGATAATCATTTAAATGCTGGATCTTCAGAAAACCCTCAAGTTTGCCTGTTTCTTGTTTGGTGCAGGACTGCCAGTTCTCTCTTCTCTTCAATTACTGCAAGCCCTGAAATTAACCTAAAATCTGCAGCCATCAAGAGAAGATACTAGGCATACTGTAATTGGATGGAAAGGAACATTTCCCCTTGCACACACTTTTGCAAATGGAATGTGGACATGTCCTGTGTTTCATCTCTCCAGCGGCCCCATGCATGATGCATGTAGTCCTCTGGATAACAGAGAGTCCACATGTGTGCACGTCTGCTTGATTGGCAGAGATGTGGGGTGGAAGGGGTAAGTTCCCTCTTCCCACCTGTAATTATCTTTCCGCTTCAGATGGCACCTTGGCCCTAGTGCTGCACATGCTGAATACACTTGGAGGGTTTAGGCGGATTGACATGAAAAAGGAATCTGTCATGATAACCTCCTGGGAAGCCTGATGGGCTGGAGAACACAACAAGGTAATTGGGTTGCAAGAGGAGCATCTGGTTTTCTGCCTCTTTGCAATAACTGTAGAGATAGTCAGATGGGAAAGGAATTTGGAGGTGGATAAACAACCTGCACTCTGAATCATACTCTTGCTCAATAACTTGAAACTTACAGGAGGAAGGATGGGAAGTCTGGTGTGCTGTACCCCACGCACTGTCTGAGACACGGCCACCACACAGCTGGCTGACCTGTCAGGTGGAGGCTAGATCATCAGTCCACTGTGCATGAAGCCTTAGAATGGAATTTTATCTTTTGTTTTGCACAGTTTTTCAGCCAACCTGAATTTGGCCATGAGGTAGTAAGGGGTGTCATAGGAGATGGCGCTAATGGCTGGCAGGCACCTGAGGACCCTATTTTAGTTCTCTTGTGAAGGATAATTAATTATTATCTCAGGAAGGACCCTGTACCATAATTATATCTGCAATTACAAGATGTGAAAATTCCAACTAATTTTCCAACAGCCCTATTTGCAAAATGTCACTGCAGAGACACGGTACCTGGGAAGTTCAAGCCCTCGTAGTCACGCAGAGGGAGTGGTAGTTCAGGCCCAGTAAAGGGAGATTATAGTTATTATGAGAGTGACTGGGAATCACTAGTATCTGTCCACAGAAGACTAAATCACATAATCTCTAATTACATGCAAAAATTGTCTGGGGCTATTTAGTAGTAACTCAAGCCCGAGAATCCTTGGAGAAGGCCAAGTTTCAGTTGAGGGGATAAGTTTTCCAAAAAACAGACAGGAGGATTCTAGGAAGATGACAGAGAAGGAAGCACCAGGAAGCTGTCTCCCACCTGGACAGCAGCTGCACTGGTAAGAATCTGTCTGAGTAACTGCTTCAGAACTCTGGAGTCCATTGAAGCCTTGAACTTCTAGGGGAAGGCTTGGAGAGTAAATTAGATTAATTTTGGTCAGTTTCAGCTAAATTTCAATTTAGCCCAGGAGCAGCTACCTGTCTCCCACCTTCAGTCCCCCGGTAGGCAGCTGTGAGCGTGTTCTGGCAGCGTTTGCACATGGCTTGTGCAAACCAGGGTGCACGAAAAGGACCCTTTCAAGTACTGGGGCTCTGTGTTCTAGTGACTGATTGCTCCTTCTGATCACAATTATACAGACAAAGAGGTGGGTGGCCATTGCGGTTGCTCCTCCCTCTATCGTTCTAAGTCCTTCCCCCTCAGGCTCAAGTGACTTACGTGGATTTAAAGGGCCAGTACCCCACCATTACTCCCTTCATTTGTCACTTTTCACCTTTTGGGAGACAGGTATTAAAGACTAGAACATTCAAAAACAACTACATATATGGGGAAAATATATTATACCTCAGGCTGATCCTTGGCACAGAGACAGCCTACCACAATAAAAAACCTGAAAACTATAACAACAACAACAACAAAATAACAAAACCCAGCAAATCATGGGGAAGGAGGACATGATTTCCAGAATTACCACATTATTAGATTCATATGTCCAGTGTTCAACAACAGCAACAACAACAATATCAATAACAACAACAACAAAAATCACAAGACATACAAAGAAACAGGAGAGTATGGCCCATTCAAAGGAAAAAAGATAATTCAACAGAAACTGTCCCTGAAAAAGTCCCAATGGTAGATCTATTAGATAAAGAATTTAAAGCAACTGTCTTAATTAAAGATGTTTAAAGAATTAAAGGAAGATGAGGAAAAAAGTCAGGAAAATGATGTGTGAACAAAATGGAACTTTCATTAAAGAGATAGAAAACATGAAAACAAATTCTGGAGCTGAAAAGTACAATAACTGCAACAAAAATTTTACTGTAGGGATTCAAAGGCAGATCTGAGCAGGCAGAAGAAGGATTCAGTGAGCCCGAAGACAGGACAATGAAAATTATTGAATCTGAGGAACAGAAGGAAAACACTTGACAATGAGTGAACAGAGCCTAAGGGATATGTAGGATACCATTAAGCAGACCAACACACCCATTGTGGGAATCCCAGTAGAAGACAGAAAGGGACAAAGGCTGCTGAAGTTAAGCTACTATAAATTCAGATTAGAATGCTATAATTTTAGGATGTTAAGTGTAATCTCCATGGTACCACAAAGAAGCTAGCTATAGAATATACACAAAAGGAAATTAAGAAGAAATTTAAGTATTTCACTATAAAAAAATCAACTAAATTCAAAAAAAGACAGGAATGTGAGAAATGAGGGACAAAAAAGCTATAGGTCACATAGAAGACAAATAGCATAATGACAGAGGAAGTCCCTCATTATCAGTAATTGCTTTAAATGTAAATGTATTAAACTCTCGTATCAAAAGACAGAATGGCAGAATGGATAAAACATGATCCATCTATATGATGTCTACAAGAGACTCACTTGAATCCAAAGACACAAACAAGTTGAAAGAGAAAGGGTGCAAAATGATATTCCATGCATGTAGTAAACAAAAAGAGAGCAAGGGTGCCTATGTTAATTTCAGAAAAATTAGGCTTTAAATAAAAAAGTTTATAAGAGACAAGGAAGGACATTGTATATTAATAAAAGGTTCAATAAAGCAAGAAGATACAACAATTATAAACATGCACCTAATGACAGACCATCAAAATATATGAAGCAAAGGCTGACAGGGTTGAAGGGAGAAACAGTTCAGCAATAATTGTTCGAGACTTCAATACCCCACTCACAGTAATGGGTTGAACAAACAGAAGATAAATAAGGAAACAGAGGACTTAAACACACTATAAACCAACTAGATCTGATAGACATTCATAGAACAGTCCACTCAACAGCCACATACACTTTCTTCTTAAGTGTATATGGGACATTTTCCAGGATAGACCATATGTTAGACCACAAGTTAAGTCTCAACAGATTTTATTTTATTTTTTAAAGATTTTATTTATTTATTTGACAGAGAAAGAACACAAGTAGGCAGAGGGAGAGGGAGAAGCAGGCTCCCCGCTGAGCAGGGAGCCTGATGTGGGGCTCAATCTCAGGACCCCGGGATCATGACTGAGCCGAAGGCAGCTGCTTAACCAACTGAGCCACCCAGGCACCCCAAGTCTCAATAGATTTTAAAAGATAGGGATTATACAAAGTATCTTCTCGAACCACAAGAGGATGGAGCCAATCAATAACAAAAACTGGAAAATTGACAGTATTATGGAAATTAAGTAATACATTTTTAAACAACCAATGGATCAAAGAGGAAATCACAAGGGAAATTAGAATATACTTAGAGAGGAATGAAAACAAAACCACAACTTACCAAAACTTATGGGACACAGTGAAAGTAGTGCTAAGGGGGAAATTTATAGCTATAAATTGTTACATTAAAAAACAAGAAAGATCCCAAATCAACAACCTAACTTTATAACTTAGGGAACCAGAAAAAGGAGAACAAACTAAACTTAAAGCCAGCAGAAAGAAGGAAATAGCAAAGATTAGAACGGAGGTAAGTGAAACAATAGAAAAACAGTGGAGAAGATCAGTGAAATGAAAAGTTTATTCTTTAAAAAGATCAACAAAATTGATGAACCTTTAGTCAGATGGACTAAGAAAAAAGAGAGAAGACTCAAATTACCAAAGTCAGAAATGAAAGTGGGTTTGTGATTCTACAGAAATGAAAAGGATCAAGACAGTACTATGAGCAATTATATGCCAAGATATTGGATAACCTAGATGAAATGGACAAATTCCTACAAACACAAAACCTACCAAGACAATCTCAAAGAAATAGAAAATCTGAATAGACTTTTAAGTAGTAAGGAGGTTGAATCAGTAGTCAAAAATCTCCCAATATAGAAAAGCCCTGGACCTGACAGCTTCAGTGGTGAAGTCTACCAAGCATTTAAAGAAACACTAATGCCAGTCCTTCTCAAACTTTTCCAAAAAAAAATTGAAGAGGAGGGAATACTTCCTAACTTATTCTTTCTGTGAGGCCATCATACTCCTAATACCAGAGCCAAAGATACTACAGAGAAAGAAAGCTATAAACCAGTATCCCTTATGAACCTTTATGCAAAAATTCTCAACAAAATGCTGGCAAACTGAATTCTACAGCATTTACCGGGATTTATTCCTGGAAGGCAAGGATGGTTCAACATAGGAGACTCGATCAGTGTATTCCACCACATCAACAGAATGAAGGAAAAAAAAATCACATGGTCATCTCAGTTGATGTAGAAAATGCATTTGACAAAATTCAACATTTCATGATAAAAACACTCAACAAAATACAGTTGACCCTTGAACAACACAGGTTTGAACTGCCTGGGTCCATTTATATGCAGATATTTTGGACAAATACAGAATAGTACTGAAAACGTATTTTCTCTTATGATTTTCTTAATAACATTTTCTTTTCTCTAGCTTACTTTATTGTAAGAATACAGTGTATAATGTAACATACAAAATATGTGTCAATTGTTTATGTTATCAGTAAAGTTTTTGGGTGAGTCAGTAGTTTTACTCGGATTTTCAACTGTGTGGGGAGTTGGTGCCCTAACCCCCATGTTGTTCAAAGTCATCTACCTCTACATAATAATATAAGCCATAGAGAAAAATCCACAGCGAACATAATACTCAATGGTGAAAGTCTGAAACCTTTTCCTTTAAGATCAGGAGCAAGGCAAGGATGCCTACTTTTATCACTTCTATCCACTATAGTACTAAAGCAGTTAAGCAAGAAAGAGAAATAAAAGAAGTAAAATTATGTTTGCTGATGACATGATCTTATATGTAGCAAGTCCTAAAGACTCTAAAAAAAAAAAAGGCTGTTAGATCTAATAAATGAATTCAGCAAAGTAGCAGGATACAAAACCACACAAAAGTTAGTTTCATTTCTATACATAAGCAATGAACAACAATCTGAAAAGGAAATTTAAAAAGCAATTCCATTTACAATAGCATCAGAAAGAATAAAATACTTAGGAATTAACTGAATCAAGGAGGTGAAGACTTGTACAATGAAAACCAGAAAACATTGCTGAAAGAAATTAAAGGAGACAAATAAATGAAAATATATCTCATGTTCATGAATTGGAGACAATATTGTTAAAATGTCAATTACCCAAAGGGATATACAGATTCAGTGTAATTCCTATCCAAATCCCAATGACATTTTTCGCAGATATAGAAACATTTAACCTAAAATTAATATGAAATTTCAATGTACTCTGAATAGCTAAACAATCTTGAAAAAAAGGACTAAAATTTGAGGACTCCTACTGGCTGATTTCAAAAGTTTGCGGTAATCAAAACAGTTGTAATATTGGCATAAAGATAGACATATAATATAGACCAATGGAACAGAATACGGAGCCTCAAAATAAACCCTCATATGTAGTGTCAAATAATTTTTGACAAGGGTGCCAAGAACATTGATTGAGGGAAAGGACAGTCTTTTCAACAAATGAAATCTGAAAACGAAATATCCACATGCAAAAGAATGAAGCTGGAACCCTTGCTTAACCCCACATACAAAAATTAATTCTGCACGGATCTAAGACCTAAATGTAAAGCCTATAACAATGAAACTCTTGGAAGAAATGCAGGACAGAATCTCCACGACATGGGATTTGGCAGTGATTTCTTGGATAGGACCCCAAAGGCACAGCTAACAAAAGAAAAAATAGACAAATTATGCTTCATGAAAATTTTCAAAAATTATGCATTAAAAGACACTATCCACAGAGTATAAAAAAGGCAACCTACAGAATGGGAGAAAATATTTGAAACCCTAGATGCTGAGGGGTTAATATCCAGAATGTATAAAAAAACTCCTAGAACTCAACAACAACAACAACAACAACACAACAACCCAATTCAAAAGTGGGTAAAGGACTTGAATACACGTTTCTATAAAGAAGATAGACGAAAGGCCAAGAAGCACGTGCAAAGATAACTCAACACCACTAATTATTAGAAAATGCTAATCAAAACTGCATTGAGATACCACATCACACCCATTAGGGTGGCTACTCTCAAAGAAACAGGAAACAAGTGTTGGCACACTGGACCCCTTGTGCACTATTGGGGGGAATGTATAGTGGTGCAGCTGCTGTGGAAAATAGTATGGACCTTCCTCAAAAAGTTAGACCTAGAATTACCATATGACTCAGCAGTTTCGCTTCTGGGTACATACTCCAGAGAACTGAACGCAGAGTCTTGAAGAAATACTTGTACCTCTATGTTTACGGCAGCATTATTCACAGTAGCTGAAATGTGGAAGCAACCCAAGTGTCCACTGACAGATGAGTGGATAAGTCAAATGTGGTCTACCCATACAATAGAATGTTTTTTAGTCTTAAAAAGGAATGAAATCCTGACACCTGCTACAACATGGATAAACCTTGACATTATGCTCAGTGAAATAAGCCAGTCAGAAAAAAACAGATACGGTATGATTTCGCTTCTATGAGATACCTAGAGAAGTCAAAGTTGTAAAGACAGAAAGTAGAATGGCATTGCTAGGGCTTGGGTAAGAGGGAGAACGGGGAGTTAGTATTTAATAGGTGTAGTGTTTCAGTTTATGAGGCTGAGAAGAGTTCTGGGGATGGATGGTGGCGATGGTTGCCCAGTGTGAGCATGTTTAATACGAGTGAACTGTACACTTAAAAGTGGCTAAGGTGGTAAATTTTATGTTATGGGTATTATACCACAACAAAAGAAAGAAAAACAAAATCAATGATGCCATTATAAGGTACTGAGATACTCAGGTTTTAAGAATGGATTTTGAGGAATTGCAAAGGCAACAAAGCCATTAGGGAGGAATTGATTTATTTGGTTAATCTGATAGAAGAATCGTAGGTAAAATGGTCTTAAATAGTCTTGAGTGGCTTGTCATTCAGGAGCAAAAATGTATGAAGAGCGAGGGGAAGGGAGAGCATGAATGAGACAGTCTACTGAGTCCTAATGACCGCATTGATCCAACTGGACATGCCTGATAAGGAGCGCCCTATCAGTTATTGCCCCGCACATGTTATCCCTCTCTTGTGAGAGGGTAAAGCCTTGTACTTAGAGCTTGTGACAATTTATTTGAAGGTCGTGAGGAGCCTTAAAGTGAAGAACTGGTGTGCCTTGCCTCCTCATTGGTAAAATGGAATTAATAAGACAGATCTTCAGTGATTGCATGAGGCCTGCCTGTGGCCCCAGTTCCAGTTATCTCTGGGCAAAAGGGAATGAGCTTGCACACACATGCACATGCACTACTCCCGCACACATGTGGAGCCTTTCTGTGGACAGGAGCTAGCAGTAGGAAAGTGTGAGCAGAAGCCCCCGCTCTTAACTTCTGTGGTGGTTTGGGACAGCTGCGTGGGCCCACCGAGCACTCACCCTTAGGTAACTGAGGTTTCTCTGGACACCTAAGTCTTTCAGCAGGTCATAAATGCTTGAAAGCCTGGATCATAAAGAACATCAGGGGAAGCTGGCCCAGCCTCAGGTACCCAGCCTGGCACAGGCAGGGCCTTGGGAGCCTGCATGATTGGCCTGGGGTCACCTGGCCCCACTGAGTGTGTCCCCTGCCAGGCCCTGTGACTCCAGGTGTCATCTTGAATGTTCTGCATTTCCTGCGCTCATTTTCCACTGTCCTCAGAAGTCTACCCCCAGTTGGCAGATTACCTCTGGTCTTGCAAACCTGCTACTGCTGTTGAGGGATGGCTGCCTTCCAAGCCAACTGCAGGGCTGGACAGATGCAGGTGTGGCAGGAAGGCCAGGCTGTGTGTGAAGCCTCGCTCAGTGTGGAGATATGCAATGAGTAGCTCAGGGTAGCTTGAGCTGTCTGGGTGCAGCTCTGGTCTACAGCCACCCTCTGGGGTGCTGTCCTCACGTGTGGAGATCTAGGGAGCTGTGTATGGCCGGTTTCTATGATGATGGAGGGCCCTGCAGCGGGGAGGGCCCAGAAGTCGAGATGGGTGGTTACCCCAAGCCCCAGGGATAGAGACAACTTGTAGACTCATGAACATGGGAGGCAGGGAGCTGCTGGGGGGCCAGGTGATCACTGATTTTTGTGCAATGTGTCTGCACCCTGAAGCTTCCCGGGCTTCTGTCTGGCCTGCAAATTGCACACCACCCTGTCCGATCCCGCTGGTTCTGTGTGCCCTGGAACAGTTGCCGGCAGCTTAGGTTCCAGTGCCTGTGGTGGGGACAGGTGCACCAAGTGGCAACCTGCTCCCAGGACTCCGGCCGTCCCGTTGCAGTATTTGGTTCTAAGCACGCCCCAGAACTCCGGCCACGGCGCACAGAAGCTTCTTCACGCTCTGCTCAGCCATTCATCCACCAGCTTCCACATCTGCTCTGTTGGGTCTCCCTCCCACATGTGTTTTGGGTGGCCACTGTATGGGAACACTGCAGATGCCCTGAAGGAGACGGGTGGGGCTGGGGTGGAGGGTGCCGGGCTGCGTGGCAGGAGGGTGCGGGGGTGGGCAGCAGACATGCAGGCTGCTTTGCTGCCCGGTGGAGTGCCAGTTCCTTGGTTCCCTCCCGTGTCTGGGTGGGTCGGAGGGAGGGAAGCAGGTGTGGCAGGAAGTACGGACACTTCCCCCTTCCCCTCCTCTTCCCTCTGCCTCTCTTGGTCCTAGAAGGAGTGGAAGGGGCACAGGCTTTGTTCCCACGGCTGTGAACGGACACCTAATTTACAGGCACCCACTTCAGCAAGGAGTTTACTTGGTCTTGTTTTAACATGGGAGGAATTCACTGCTTTTCTCCTGAGGTCAAAGGTGTATTTGTTCCTCTGCATCGAGCCCTCGTAATCGGAGTGATGTCCCCTCGGGTACTGTGGGCCCCAGGTGGGGCCAGGCTCCTAGGGAGCCCATGTCTGCAGTGGATCGGATCATGCCTCCCAGCCAGCCAGTGTATGTCGGCTGGCCCTCTGGCGGTCACTCATGCTCCTTCTCTTCTGGTCTCCCCTTTCCATTCACATCCCCTCCATCATCTGCTGTGCTTTGGAGATGCCTGGAAGGAGCTGCTTGCTCTCTGACCTGTTGCTTCCTTGCCCCACACGTCTCCTTCATCAAACACTTGTTTGCTGTGGCCAGATGGTCTCTGTGCCTGTCCATCCCTTCATCCAGGGCAACCTTAGACCAGACTGGACACCTCTAGTCCATGCCATGCAGGTCATAAAACGGGGTGTGGGAGCTGCAGGGGCACAGCTGATCTCCAGTGAAGCCTTTCCTTTCCTGGAAGGGAGTTGCAGTGATGCACCCAAGGCCACAAGCCAGTTAGCCTCAGGAGATTCATGATGTAATCCTGTGAATTTGGGGGAAGGATTTAATTTATTCCTGCAAATATTTACTGAGTCCCTACCACGTAAGCTACTGAGGTTGCAGTGGTGCCATGACATCAAGCGCTGTCTGCGTGGTGGGTTCGTACGCCACAGTGTCCTTTAGATTCTCACTAATTAAATTCAGTACAGATGCAAACTCGCCAGAACGGAGGCTGTGAGGTGCATCAGCAGAGACCTGGCAGCACGAGCGCATCTGCTTCCAGGAGTCCAGTTAACACTCTGGGGCAGCTGTCTGGTCTGTGGGGTGCGCCTTCCCACCTGGACAGATATGCGCAGAGGCTTTTACTTAGGTTGGCAGGTGTGGCAGGAAGGCCGGGCTGTGTGTGAAGCCCCCACATACTGAAGTATAGGCCGCCTGGGTGCGAAAAACCCAGGCCAGCCCCTGGTGCCTGGGCCCTGCGGCCTCCTGGTAGCTGAGTTCTGCAGGACGTAAGTGCAGTCGTAATGCTCTCCACAGCTGGGACTCGGGTTCTTCTGAGGTCCTGCCATCACTGCTGTTAGAATGAGTGCCGACATGCCTTACTCTCCATCCCTTGTCTGTTAGCCTTGTGTGCTGTGCCTTCCCCAGGCCCTCCTGGACACCAACCAGATCCTTCTTCCCCAAGTATCTCTGACTTTACGGAAGCTGTGCATTGATATGAGCATGCTACAAGATGTGTTTCTATCCTAGTTCTTCAGTCCTGGGTCCATCCTTGCGTCAGGGGTGCCCGCCGGCTCCTGGGCTGCGCACAGCCCCTCCACTCCACACGTACCCTTCCCCCACACAGCAGAATCCCTGTCCATTCCATAAGTACAAGCACTGTACATTCTCACCATCTGCCTCTCAGCTGCCACTTCGAGCCATGTCTTACAGACAGTTCTCCATTAAAATATATAAAGGTGTTCTGCTAAACATGAATTTTTCCATAAGAACTTATTCTTCATTATTAAACTACAGTGGCTCTTTAGAAGAATGCAGTCATAACTGTGACATGGCATGCCAGGGACCCCGAGTGTCACGTGTACCCTGGGGACAGCCCTGGGTCCTGACCTGCCTCCATGCGAGCCCCCTCCCAGTTGCTGCCTTCAGTCTCTGTTCCCTGAGGGTCCAGATGCTTCTCTTGGGGTAGCAGAGCAGGAAAGGAGCTCCAGTTTATGAAAGACTTCTCACCACCAGAGGGATGGGAAGCAGCAGAGATGAAACAACAAAAGAGGACTGAAGTCCCCTGTCCACGCCTTCCTGTACCTCACGGGGCTGGAGCTTGGCTCTGCCTGTCGGGGTTGTGCTTTGGAAGAGCTGTCAGAACCTTACGAGTTCCAGGCCACGTGGGATCATTGCTGCCAACTGCAACACTGATCCTGGTTCCTGACTGTCCCCACCTTCCTCATGGAAGGTTTCCGGCTTTCTCTTTTTATTCCCTACCTTGCAGCATATACAAAAGCCACTCCACATAATGATGGGCCTGCAGGCCAGCAGGCTGCTGCAGGATCCAAGTGCAAGCTGGAGGGAATCCAAGTGTACTGCCTGCTCAGCTTTTACTCAAAGGGAGAATATCCTAAATCAGGGTATTTTTCCAGGATCTGGAGGAGGGGAGCTATTGGAGTGGGGGTAATTGATTGGTGTTTGAAGTGCTCACCCAGAGCCAGGACCACCACTGGGAGACCTGCCCTGGCTGGTGTGGCAGGTGTGGAACAGATGGTACCTTTGTGTAAAGGACACTTTGTGGTGTGAACCTCTGTGGGACAATTCAGGGCTAGTGAGCAAATGCATCCTGCCTGTGTTTGTGGCTGGAGGGATTGCCACCGAGTCTTGTGGCTCATGAGGTGTGTCTCAGCTGCAGGAGAGATGCTGCCCATGGTGGGAGACTGGGAGCTTGCAAGGACAGTGACTTCCAATCATTCTTCAATTTGGTCTTAATTGGAACCAGAGACCAGAGGTTAATGTAGTTTTGTTGTTTTTATTAGATTTGCATTGACTTGACCCATGGAACATTATGTCAAGATGGCTTTGAATCTCAGAGAAATTGACTTGAGTGATCATAAAGTGATCCCATTGATTTTTATGGTTGTTATTTTGTTGTGATATAAAGAAATTTTTCTCTGAGGTTTTTGAGGAGCTGTATGTCTGATAAACATACAGCAATACACCAGAATGAAAACAAAACTAAAAATCTGCACAAACCCGAAGTGTGGAAATAATAGGAAAACATGAATATTGTTTACAAATGCCTGTTCTGTCCGTATAAAGCAGTGTACAGGTTCATGCTCCTGTTAAAAATGTGATGACTTGGTCCAAAGGTGGTCAAGATATTGGCTTCAGGAGAAATATTGATCACTTTTTTTTTCCTTTGGGCAAAATTCATGCAATCTGGGGGGACTGTTTGTTAAGTAGAATGTCTAAAGGTTAAGTTTCAGCTATCACAGCAACAGATATATTTTTAGAATGTTTTCCTATCTGGCCCTTTGTTTCGTGGAGTATTTACATGAAAACATCTATCACATGAAAAAGGGGGGGTGCCTGGGTGGCTCAGTCGTTGAGCGTCTGCCTTCGGCTCAGGTCATGATCCCAGGGTCCTGGGATCGAGTCCCGCATCGGGCTCCCTGCTCCGCGGGGAGTCTGCTTCTCCCTCTCCCTCTGTCTGTCTCCCCAGCTTGTGCTCTCTCTCTCTCTCTGAAATAAATAAAACCCTTAAAATATAACTATAAACATGTTTCCAAAGAGGCTATTGGTTGGGGCGCCTGGGTGGCTCAGTCGTTAAGCGTCTGCCTTCGGCTCAGGTCATGATCCCAGGGTCCTGGGATCAAGCCCCGCATCGGGCTCCCTGCTCCACGGGAAGCCTGCTTCTCCCTCTCCCACTCCCCCTGCTTGTGTTCCCTCTCTCGCTGTGTCTCTCTCTGTCAAATAAATAAATAGAATCTTAAAAAAAAGGGGGGGATTTACTTACTCTACTCAACCACCTGATACGAAAGGCAGTACAGGTGGAGTGCAGATGTGTTTTTATTTTTAATCAGATGTGTTACAATCAAAGTGGGCTTTTAATATCACAGATAGTTTGGATGCTTGTCTGGCAGGTACTGATGCCCCAACCCCATCCCTTCGGGCATGCCCCCTCCCCCCCACTATATCTTTCCCTCATTGTGATCCTTTGATATTGCCCCCTGGTGGGACTAAAAGTTCTGGAGGACTAGCTGCCTCACTTCCCGCCCCTCTTGCCACAGGAGCTCCAACTGATGGCCAAGGAAGGCTAATTGTATAAAGGGATGCATAATCACCCCTAGGTGGGGTGATTCTTTTTTTTTTTTTTTAAGATTTTATTTATTTATTTGACAGAGAGATAGAGCACAAGTAGGCAAAGAAGCAGGCAGATGGAGAGGGAGAAGCAGGCTCCCCGCAGAGCAGGGAGCCCGATGCGGGACTCGATCCCAGGACCCTGGGATCATGACCTGAGCCGAAGGCAGCCGCTTAACCGACTGAGCCACCCAGGCGCCCCCCTAGGTGGGGTGATTCTGACGCGTGTGGTCATTTTGGTGCCCGCAGTTTCTCCATGGCGTAATCATGCTCCAGGCACCTACAGCGATAGCTGGCTTGACAGCACATTCATTATTAGAAGCCTGACCTTTCTTGTCTCCCTTCCCCGGTGTGGTAATTTCTTATTCTGCTTCCAGGGAAATGGAAACAAGGATCAAAGTTTGCCCAATGAAATAGCTTAGTGTGATTCCTGTACTGATGCTGTCAACAATTCTGCAGGCACACACAGCTCCCAGCCAGCCTCTTCTTGCCTCCTTGTTAAATATTAGTAGGCAGCCCAGGATCATCAGACACTTCAAAAAGCCTATGAAAAAAGATGGGTGCGCCCCCCCAAACACACACACACACACACACACACACAGAAGACAACGTGAAATGACCAGACTGTGGAAACCAAGCAAACAAATAAGACATTTATAACTCTGGGAAAAACAAAAAGGAGTCGAAGAAAGGAATACTAATCACAGTATACTACGTGGCCTAGCTGGGAACAGCATATACAGAGTCATAATGTTGTAAGTGTCTAATATTAACCTGATAAAAATTGTAATAAAACTAAATGGGACTATAGAGAACATGTGTTTGTGTGTATGAGAGAGAGAGGAAGAGAGAGAGAGAGAGAATTGTATATATTGATGTGTGATAGTTAAGTCCCCATCATCCATAGTGTAGGAAGTCAATAGACAATTCCTAAATCCGAAAACTTGAGAAGGAGCAACATAAGTGTGTCATTCAGAGATATGGAGATGAAAACCAAAAGGTTCAATTAAATGCATTGAAAATGTTTTCCTGTGGGGAGTAGGAAAGGTGTGGAGAGTTAAGAGGTTTGCTGGTTTTACTAACAAATCTAGACTTTTCAAATTATAGGCAGTATAATGTTGAAAAATAAACCCTAAAATGAGAGGAAAGAGTTAACTTTGACAACAGCAATGGTAACAAAAAACAAATACAATGTATATATGTTCTCTGTTGTCCCAGCAAATATGTTTATCAGCCTCTACCAACAGAAGTCCTGGTTGGTGCGCTAGCGATAGACCGACCGGTGGGCACTCACCAGGCCCCAGCTTTTCGCTGGGAGCTGAACAGCGTGGTGGCAGAGTTAGCTGGTTTCTTAGGAGGTAGGTCACCAGACCTCGGCCGCCACCCCTGTAAAGCTGTTTGGGGTAAACACGCCTAGTAATGGGACATCTTCTATTTCTGATAGGTTAATAATATCTAGTATGTATTGGACATGGTGTATTTTGCAATCACATTTGTTTTCAAAAAGTGGATTTGTTCCAGTGTGACTGATATGTTGGGGAACACTTTGAGTGTAATGTGAGTTTTGGGTTGGCTTATGCATGATGACTGATATTTTCCCAGTCTGGTTAAATATTTACAAATATATTTGTAAGTTTGACAACCTACCCTCAGGACCATGGGAATGTATAAAATGTCCACACCAAAGAATCCTTGAAGTGTCTGGACTTCCCCGACCTCAAAATCAGAGAAGTCTAAGTTTTTTTTTGCTTTTCTTGGTCTTGGTATTCAGTGTCCGAGTGACCTCCTTCTGACCTCCTGCCCCATCACTTCACCGTCCACAGAGTGTTTCATTACTTATAGATGATACCATCCCATTTGTGCATTTTAAAAGGCACTTTGTTTTGGTCTGTTTTGTCTATATATATGTAGTTGCTTTTATTTCATGGTTATGCTTTTATTCTCTATTTGTTTCTTGTATCTTTTTGGTTGAAAGGCCTCAAAAGGCTTTTCTTCTCTTGGGGGTGATGAAACAGCCCTGAGAAGAGTGGGGTGCTTGTGAGCAGACAGAGGCACAGAGACGCTGAGAGACGGTTCATAAGCGGCAGAACTGAGGCCCAAAGCCATGCTTCGGGGCTCTCAGACCAGCATCTCGATTCCTTTCTATCTCACTCCCTAATTTACCTCTTGGAGTCCCAGCAATGAATTGCTGCTAGGATGTGAGAGGCCCAAGTAATGTGGCATTTTGGGCCTTTTCTGGGCAGAATCCTGTTTTGTCGTTTTAAACTGGGACATGACAAGCTGTTTCTCTGGGAAGGAAGGCAGAGGTGCTGGGACAGGCTGAGATGTCTGGCTGCAGGGCCCATCTTGATCCAAGCACCATGTTCTGATTGCAGACCTGAAGTGAGTGCAGTGAAGTCGGGTCCTGCTGCTGACCCTGCTGAAGTCATGGGGATCCAGTTCCAGGATGTCTGCCGGCTGGTTTCAGCTGCATTTGTTAGTAGGATCAGTTTCTGCAGGGTCCAGGTTGAGTCCTGACCCCTGCCTCTAAATGTTGGGGCGGTATCTCTGGCCCATGACTCAGGCAGAGTTTCTCTAAGGCTTGCTGGGTGTGAGAATTAGTAAGGGAAGGGGAAAAAAAGCAGAGGGCTCAGTTTGGAGAGTATAAGGCTCAGCTTAAATCAGGAAGAAGATCTTCTAACAGGAGGTCTTTCGGAATCATGGAAGAGCCACTGAAAATCCCAACATCTTCAGGGGACATTCAGGGGAGAGATTCTCACTGTTCCACTGAAGAACCTTGTACTTTCCCCTTTTCTGGAGGCTTCAGCTCTTTGAGGGCTGTTTTGGTTATCAGTGTCTTGTTTTGGGGATTGCTGCTGAGTTGTTTGGTGTTTACCACACTGTGATGGCCAAGCCTGGGCTCTGACACTGGAGAAAAGAGCAAGAGGTGATGTACGCATACAGCAGAGTCCACTCTCAGTGACTTCATCCCTTTGTGCTCGTTCCTTTTTTTTTAAAATTTTATTTTATTATGTTATGTTAGTCACCATACATTACATCATTAGTTTTTGATGTAGTGTTCCATGATTCATTGTTTTCATATAACACCCAGTGCTCCATGCAGAACGTGCCCTCCTTAATACCCATCACCAGGCTAACCCACTCCCCCACCCCCTCCCCTCTAGAACCCTCAGTTTGTTTCTCAGAGTCCATAGTCTCTCATGGTTCATCTGCCCCTCCGATTTCCCCCCCTTCATTCTTCCCCTCCTACTATCTTCTTCTTCTTCTTCTTTTTTTTTTTTACATATAATGTATTATTTGTTTCAGAGGTACAGGTCTATGATTCATCAGTCTTACACAATTCACAGCACTCACCATAGCACATACCCTCCCCAATGTCTATCACCCAGCCACCCCATCCCTCCCAGCCCCCACCACTCCAGCAACCCTCAGTTTGTTTCCTGAGATTAAGAGTCCTTATGGTTTGTCTCCCTCTCCGATTTCGTCTTGTTTCATTTTTCCCTCCCTTCCCCTATGATCCTGTCTTGTTTCTCAAATTACTCATATCAGTGAGGTCATATGATAATTGTCTTTCTCTGATTGACTTATTTCGCTTAGCATAATACCCTCTAGTTCCATCCACGTCATTGCAAATGGCAAGATATCGGTTTTTTGATGCTTGCATAATATTCCATTATATATATCTCACATCTTCTTTATCTATTCATCTGTTGATGGACATCTTGGCTCTTTCCCTAGTTTGGCTATTGTGGACATTGCTGCTATGAACATTGGGGTGCACATACCCCTTTGGATCCCTACATTTATACCTTTTGGGGTAAATACCCAGTAGTGCAATTGCTAGGTTGGAGGGTAGCTCTATTTTCAACTTTTTGAGGAACCTCCATACTGTTTTCCAGAGTGGCTGAATCAGCTTGCATTCCCACCAACAGTGTAGGAGGGTTCCCCTTTCTCCGCATCCTCACCAACATCTGTCGTTTCCTGACTTGTTAATTTTAGCCATTCTGACTGATGTGAGGTGGTATCTCATTGAGGTTTTGATTTGGATTTCCCTGATGCTGAGTGATGTGGAGCACTTTTTCATGTGTCTGGCCATTTGGATGTCTTCTTTGGAAAAATGTCTGTTCATGTCTTCTGCCCATTTCTTGATTGGATCATTTGTTCTTTGGGTGTTGAGTTTGATAAGTTCTTTATAGATTTTGGATACTAGCCCTTTATCTGATATGTCATTTGCAAATATCTTCTCCCATTCTGTCGGTTATCTTTTGGTTTTGTTGACTGTTTCCTTTGCTGTGCAGAAGCTTTTTATCTTGATGAAGTCCCAATAGTTCATTTTTGCTCTTGCTTCCCTTGCCTTTGGCGATGTTTCTAGGAAGAAGTTGCTGCAGCTGAGGTCGAAGAGGTTGCTGCCTGTGTTCTCCTCTAGGATTTTGATGGACTCCTGTCTCACATTGAGGTCTTTCAACCATTTTGAGTCTGTTTCTGTGTGTGGTGTAAGGAAATGGTCCAGTTTCATTCTTCTGCATGTGGCTGTCCAGTTTTCCCAATACCATTTGTTGAAAAGACTGTCTTTTTTCCATTGGACATTCTTTCCTGCTTTGTCAAAGATGAGTTGACCATAGAGTTGAGGGTCCATTTCTGGGCTCTCTGTTCTGTTCCATTGATCTATGTGTCTGTTTTTGTGCCAGTACCAGACTGTCTTGATGATGACAGCTTTGTAATAGAGCTTGAAGTCTGGAATTGTGATGCCGCCAGCTTTGCTTTTCTTTTTCAACATTCCTCTGGCTATTCGGGGTCTTTTCTGGTTCCATACAAATTTTAGGAGTATTTGTTTCATTTCTTTGAAAAAAGTGGGTGGTATTTTGATAGGGATTGCATTGACTGTGTAGATTGCTCTAGCTAGCATTGACATTTTCACAATATTTGTTCTTCCAATCCATTAGCATGGAACATTTTTCCATTTCTTTGTGTCTTCCTCAATTTCTTTCATGAGTATTCTATAGTTTTCTGAGTACAGATTCTTTGCCTCTTTGGTTAGATATATTCCTAGGTATCTTATGGTTTTGGGTGCAATTGTAAATGGGATCGACTCCTTAATTTATCTTTCTTCTGTCTTGTTGGTGTATAGAAGTGCAACTGATTTCCGTCTTTTGTGCTCATTTCTAAAAGGACTTTCTGTTTGGGACCATTTTTTGTATTTGAAAGAATATATACTGTAACCTTTATCTCAACATACTTTTTTTCTTTGTTTCAAACAACTTCTTTTTTGAAAATGCTCAAAAGGCCTTTGATCCTATGAGAGAACCAGCCTGGTAGGGAACAGACTGTCTCTTGAATGAGGGGCCCTCAGGCCCATGGGCCCAGGTGACTTGCCACAAGTCCTGAAGCAGGACGGGGCTGTCCCCATACTGCCCCTGGAGCAGGATTCTCAGGCATCCCGGGGCTGTGCCCATGCTGCCCCTGGAGCAGGATTCTCAGGCATCCTGGGGCTGTCCCCATGCTGTCCCTGGAGCAGGATTCTCAGGCATCCCCG